>NC_083357.1:116161075-116461075 GCF_030254825.1 Meriones unguiculatus
AGGCAGTTTACAAACATGTTATTTTGCTATTTACTAATTATATTTATTTGATACACCAATCACTTAATAGCCTCTGGCTGCATTTACAAATAGTATTGAAAAAGCTCCTGCTGTTACACTTATAATTTATTATAGACAACATAAAAACAAGATGCTCGCTCTGCATGCATAACACACACCAGCACGCTTTGAAGAAATTCCTGCGCAGATCTGAATGCTCAACCTCAAAGGATACTCTCTGCGTGGAAATTTGGTTTTCCTAGACAGCTGGAGAAGGCTGGTCCTCTTCACCATGTTTTTGAAGCTCTCCCCTCCCAAATTCCATTATATTGACTTTCTTGACCATGCAAAGTCAAAGCTAGGTTCCACATGATTTAGGTTGGTGCTGGCGCTTTCCATGTATTGTGAGAATAATCTGAAGCAGTCAGGTAAAGGGTGGTCCTCAAGTATCTCAAGTCAGTGATAAATCATTCCTTCTCCTTAGGAGATGATAAAGAAGGAAAGAAAGAAAGAAAGAAAGAAAGAAAGAGAGAGAGAGAGAGAGAGAGAGAGAGAAAGAAAGAGAGAGAGAGAGAGAGAGAAAGAAAGAAAGAAAGAAAGAAGGGAGGGAGGGAGGGAGGGAGGGAGGGAGGGAGGGAGGGAGGGAGGGAGGGAGGGAGGGAGGGAGGGAGGGAGGAAAGAAAGAAAGAGAAAGAAAGAAAGAAAGAGAAAGAAAGAAAGAAAGAAAGAAAGAAAGAAAGAAAGAAAGAAAGAAGGAAAGGAAGGAAGAAAGGAAAACCCAAACTGTGTCATGTAGGATTAGCTTAGAATGGCTTAGAAAGAAGCTAATAGAGCAATTGTGATGTTTCTCCTACCTGTACATGTTGGTCACATTGTTGTTGTTGTTGTTATTATTATTATTATTATTATTGACTTTTTTCTGTTTATGCAATCATCCTTTAAACATTCATCAGGCACTTTGCTCTGTGTGTTTAGATGTAAGAATCACTTAATCCATTTTGAGGCTAATAGGCTTGTACTTCCATAGAAACTCTTCTTTCTCACCTGGAAGACTTTGAGAAGACAAAGGTGTACCATGAACCTTTGGTATAGAGTTGAAAGTAACCCTTCACCCACTTATGGTCACTTCCATATTGCTTCCATTAGACCTTTTCTTTTTCTGTGTCAGCATCCCCCTTTAAAACCATACCCTGTATTACTTAAATATATTGACTCCTTTCCCTATAGTTTGTAAGACTGTAAATGCCTTTGATGCCGAAGAATATGTTCATACACACCTTTGTCACTGAGTTACCTAATGGTCAGACTTTGCTAACATCATTAAATATTAACTAGAACATGACAGAAAGTTTTCTTAGCCATGATCAGTTAATTTAATTAATGTGTTTTAAAATGTAAGGACACCAATAAATAAATCAATGTTGTGACAGAAATATTAGTCGTGGTAGGCTGCATGCCAGAAGTCTGATTTATAAGAGAGTGTGTGAGGGAGTGTGCCTCTGTGTGCAGAAGCTCACGGTAGGAAACCTGCTCATTCTGGCGGCTGAGTTGGGCACATGACGATGCTTACAAAGGAGAAAGGAAAGCTCAGAGGAAGCTGGGAGATGAAGAGCCTCTCCATCAGCCTTGCAGTTCTGCTGCCATCCTGCCATGCCCTGAAGGTTATACACCACCTGTAATGGATGCAACCGAAACAAATGCAAATGAAATGTGGATGCTCATGACACAAATTTCAAAACAGGATGACCCAGACACTAATGACCGCTGCGAGCGCTTTGTCCTACCTGTTATCAAAACAACACTTTGAGGGAATTTTACTACATGCTCCCATAAATAATGTGATTCTTGTAGAAAGAGATGCTGCTTTATTATTCTAAGAGAATATGTGAATAATTTATGAAGCAATTCTAATCATACTTGTTGAAGAAAAAAAAGACGATGGCTGTGACTTTCTCTTGCCTTATATATTAATTATAGAGATCTGCTGCATTATAAATTTATTAGCAACTTGAGAGAACAAAATAGCTTTGTTTTAAAATATTAGGAAATATCCTGGTGAAATATTTGAGTACATAAAATTGATTTTAGCAATATCAAAATCACATAGAAAATTCAAGGCTTAAAATTAAGAAAAATCTGATTATTTATAAATATTTGACATTTGAGGTTTTTTTTCCCCTCATTGGAATTTGAAACAGTCCCACATTTTTTGGTGCTTGAGGCTTATGGAAGGCTTGGGTCAGCGGCAGCCCTGTATTTCCAGCTAACTGCTCTTCCTTCCGATTAGACATACCATCCTGTGCTCTGTGTTTTTCTATTTTCCCCTTGCTTCATTGTCAACATATGCTGTGGTATCCAGGCATGGAAAAGGATACTCTTTTAAATTGTTTCTCAATAGAGTCTATCAACAAAGAATTATGTCTCCTACATCTGCAAAGAAATGTAGACAGGAGAGTAGGTACTTTATACTTTGAGTAGAATGGTTGGGAAATAGGAAAACAGAGAAGAGAATTTTGTAGAAGATTCTCCTGTTCATGGTTTTACTGCTTTTCTCTGTAAAGTTTGATCTCAGCTCAAATCTGTGTTTCTCCCACCTACTAGTTCCAGGCCCCGTGCTGCCGAGGTGTGCGCTCCTGGCAGGAATGTGGTCCTAGGAGGCTTTTTGAAACTTGTTCATATTTGCTTTCAATCAGCTTGTGCATTTCTACAATGAAAGTGGATCTTGGGGTGATTGGCTGCTCATCAATGGATGCCAAGAGCTCAGTGAGGTCCCTCTTAGCTCATAGAGCATCAGTGATCCACTTCTGTGTCTTCACGCACTCCATGGAAACGGCGTTTACTGCTGTCCTCTTCTCACACTTTGTGCTGTCCACACCTTCTCTCTTGTGAAATGATGTGTGCAGAGTGTTTTCCAGTAACTCTGGGTCTGAATATCCTCTTTCTAAAGAATACCCTCTGTTTCCTCATTCTCAGGGTTTCTCTGATGCATAAGAAGCATTGAGTGTTGGCGATGGGCCATTGAAAGGGACACTGAAGAGACAGTAACACTGCATCATCTCTACAGAGCATCCTTTTTACAGTGTCAGGGCTTTGAAAATCCACTGTTGGGTTGTCAGAGTTTTAAATTTTCTGTGTGTTGAGTTTTGCTGCATCAGTCCAGATCGAAGCCTCGATGCATAATTGACTCTGGCAAGTCCAATCTGATTGCCTTTCTTGTCTACGTTTTCTAGTCTACGTTTTGTATTTATTTCTTATAAGCACTTTTGCGAAATGAGTTCTACTTTTCCCTAAATATCCTTTCTCAGATCTTTGCAGAACTTAGGTATAAAACTAATTTAAAGTGTCAAGCATTTGTTATGTCCCGTGAGTCCATATATTTCTCTTCTTCCAAAAGGTGCCCTTCTGTGCATGTGTGTTGGACTTACAGTATTTCTTAAATTCTACAATGAATTTAAGAACAGGTGAAGAACAGGTAACATTTAGACTAACCCAGAAACTAGCTCCCTGACAAATTAGTTTCCCCAAGGAAGGCTCACTGAGTACTCAAACCACACCACCCACCCACGGCCAGCAATAGATGATCAGTGCAAAATAAACTCAGTGGTTCTTTTGGAAGGTTTTGTCTCATGATGCTTTGCATGACCATTTTTATTCTTTACCTTGCAGGTCTTTTGCTTATACATTATGGCTTCTACTTTTATGTTTCTATGGAATTTTTGAGTGTGTGAATGTGTATATTTCCTTTTTTTCCCTCCTGTTTGTTTTTTCATCCTAACATAGTTTTTTTGTTTTTGTTTTATCTTATTATGCCTATTTGTTTTGAATGAGAGAGCAAAAGAGTGTGGAAATTTGTGTGGATGGGGAAGTGGGGAGGATCATGGATGATCCAGGAAAGAAGAAACCATAATCAGAATATATTATATAAAATACATAATTTAATAAACATTAAAGAATCATCTTCCTACCCTGACCCTCACTTACTTGAGTATTCACGATTTTTCCAGCCATGGGAGACTTGAACAGCATTGTTTACATTTGTCAAAGGAATGTCAGTTGTAGATCTCCTAAATTGACATTTTAAGCTGTGCCATTAATTACTAACTAACACAACTTTAGCCCTCATTGCAAATCGCTTCTTTTAATTCTGAGGGACCTGTTTTGTTTTCTAATAAATGTCATGAAGGGGTTGCTTCTTTTTGCTTAGCTTGGGACCATTATATTAGCCTGAGGCATTCCTATTTATTTCTTGCTCTGAGGACCTTATGGTATTAGAGTTGACATGGAGCCCTCTAAAGAGAACTGGCAGCTGGCGGCAGCAGGATGGATGATGTGCTAAGCATAGAGTTATGGTGACCCCAGGAACAGATTAATCTCCGTCCACACACAGATATATGTCACATATATTTCTGAAATTTCGGATATACTCAACCAAATATTTGGCAATGGGGAAGAGTTAGAGGTTGTTCAATACGCGGTTGGCATTTTACACATGAGAAGACTCAGACTCTCCAATAAGATAGCACATATTGTAATCACTTAACTGGTTGGTAAATTACTGGCATTAGAACCCAAGTCTGAAAACTTGGCGTTTTGAGTGCTTAACGGTGGCCTCTCTTAATGAGGAAGATAGGGTCTGACACATAAGGAGAACTGAGAGTTACATAGGAGAATTAGAGCGATGATAATAAAGGAGCAGTGCATGGTGCCTGGCAGCCGAGAACAGGAGCAGTAAAATTGTGAGCTCTGACGAGAAAGATAGCTACACGTGTAGTGCTCACAGAAATCATCCAGGAACCCGGATGTCCAGTGGCCATCCTCTGCGCTGACATGCTCCTTGACAATTGTCTTCATAAACTCTCACTTATTACGTCAGTTGAGTTAGAAGCTCTTCCGCAATTTACTGGTGACTTCACTTATGTCAATTACAGCGCAGCACATCGGAGCGAAGATTGACACGGTGTTTACATGTTCCGAATGTGTTTTCCTTTTGCTTCCTTTCTTAGCATTGCCTCAAAACACGTTCACCTCCTCCGTATTACAATGTCTTCATAGACCTGAAACCTTTGACTCAAACGATCCCTAGGGGCAGAAATCCTCTAGAAAAAACACTTAACAAATTATGTTGAAACAGCTACATAAAAAAAGAAAAAGCTCTGGTGCCTGATTTATTAGGAATAAGACATGACAGAGTTATTCCTCACTTTTGAGGGCAGGATTGCTAGACTTGCAAATGAAGAGAAACACCATAACCCATGGATACCGTTTATCTTCTTTTCATTAAAATATCCAGCAGCTTTCCAGGAATATGGGGACACGAGTAGGACTCTGTTGGATAGCATGATGATAGAGGGTCTTTTGATTAAATGCCCGTATGCAGAGTTTAAGATTATGTCACTCCAAAAGGCTGTCTTCCGCCTCATTAGTATTTTTGTTAATGATTATTTAAATATACAATCTGGAAAAATAAAATACTTTTCCTTGTCAGAGTAAAGGGCATCTTCTGGCACCTTGAAAAAGAGGAGCTTGGCCTCTGTCGTCTGGAGCATTTGGTATTCCAGTCCCTTTATGATGGTCTCCAACCACAGTGCCCTGCACTTGTTAAATTCTCTTATTTATGAACTTTGGCAGAGCAGTCAGTGTAGAGATGACCCCATTCGGCCCTCCCTTTCTGTCTCTTTAGTGCGTGTAAGACCTTTGTTCAAGTTGGATAAGGAATGTGCTAAAAGGAAAAGAACCACTAAGTCTCAAATTTTCAAAACATTTTCATAAGAAATGTAGTCTCCAAATCTTTTCTGATGCATGTCTTTCATGTTCTTCTAGCCAGTGATGGTAATAGAGAACCTCTTTGTGAAAGAGAAAAGATCAAAAGTAAAAATTATCATGACGAATCTTGCTCAAACAGGTACCTACTCTCTTATGATAGAATAAATTTAAAATAATAGACACCTAGCTCAGGAAGAAGAAAATGCTATGCCTTTTCATTCCTCACTTCTCCATAGTTTGGCTTCCTTAAATGAATGTTGCCATGGACAGTACTATTCATGACAGGGGCCCCTTTCTCTTCCCCTCTCCTCTACCGGTGATTTGAGCAATCTTCTCCAACAGTACATTTAGCATACCTCATTTTTCCTAGTTAAGAATAAACCCCTGAAAGACATTAGTCAGCCTCTTCTGCCAGGACTGGTTAGGACGAGGCCTCTGGTGTCTTCTCATCTTAACCTCATTTGCTGGGCCATCCCTGAACTCAGATCTTGCATGATCCAAAGCACAATGCTCACAGAGTCAGAACGGTCAGAAGGTGGTGAGAATCGGAGGTGTCATCCTCACAGATGGAGGTGTCATCCTCACAGATGGAGGTAGCATCCTCACAGATGGAGGTATCATCCTCACAGATGCCCTCCAGCCTGCAAGGAGACACCTTCCAGCCTCACAGGTCGTATGGGCTCCCAAGATTGTTCTTTCTGGGGAAACTTTAGGGACGTGGAGATGGGGCATCTACAGTTCTGTCTAATCCACGTAGCCAAGTGCAGGAGCCCTGCACGCCATTTTATTTTTGCTATTCGAGACAGTCTTTTCTTATTTTTATTTATTTTTTAATGAGGGCTGTCTTCTTCAGAATCTAGTCTCTCGGAGTCCCATTTTCTCCTTTTCCATGGAAGTATGTGCTATTGTCACACAAAGACATGTTTATCAGTATTACACATGACATGCAAAATGAAGGAGAGTAAATTTAAAATGTATCTTCATATGAGTTACTGAAATAACTGTTGAATAGGCTAGGCCAAGAATAGATGACAGAATCTTTTTTTTTTATCAGATGGAATTATGTATCTCCACTATGGATATGAAGCATACCAGGGAATAAATATAAAGTACCATGAACCATGTCTTCCCTAGTGCAGACTTAGGGAGGCCAGGCATGACTTGATATGAACAAGTCCCCTCAGGCCTCTGTAGACCATGAACCTGAACTATACCCATCAAGTGGGGTAGAAACAAGAGTCCCAGAGTGAGACTCAGAGTAAGAGAGGGCCTGCCCCCACTGTATCTGTGCTGTTGAGCTCAGCTCTGGAGTTCTGTGTGTCTACCCTGAGGACCAACTCACTGCCAGGGAAAACTGTGTACCAGAGGACAGGCTAAGCAGGCTGGCCACCGTGATGAACATGTGACGCTGAAAACCACAAGGCAAGATTTCTGAAACTCAGGAACTTAATCCAGAGAGAGAGGACTTAGGGTCAACATGGCATTTTACATGTAACAGGGACATTTGTTCTTAAAATGAGGGAGGAAGAAATACACAGTATCAGGGAACTCTTGGCAGATAGACAGGAAGCCTTACCTACAACACTCCTGTAATAAAAAGGTTATTTACCGAAAGTCACTGAAAATGATCAAGTAAAAGCTTAAACAGACCATGCAAGCTTTAGACCTCTATTAAGTATTATTATTTTATTTTGGGTTTTACTATAGTCATTGTCATCATTTCTCATTATCATTCCTTTGCAGCCTGTAGGACAGAGAGATCTGAATGTGACTATTTTTATTTAGCGCTCAGTTCCTCACTTTCCTCTCATATGCCCGTGCATAACCATGTTATCAGTTTATTAATGCTATCATTCTGGAAGGGGTGTGAGGGCGTGCTACAGTCTCTGATTGTCCTGGACAGCTTAGAACCTATTGATGGGTGCTTAAGCAAGCCTGGCTAAGATCATCTTTTCAGTTAGTTCTTTGAGGAGTTCAGTTTGTGTTTTCCATCTATGCTTGGGTGTGTGGCTTTCCACTGCAGAGTAATTTACCAGAAGCTTAAAGAAAACTGACTCTGCCCACCCCTCTCTCCTCCACCCACCCCTCTTGGCTATCAGCCACCAATAACTTGTCAGCTGGAGAAGGACCTGATGCTCACTGGCCCTCTCTGTGGTGAGATCTGGTGCAGCTTGAGCTGTTGCCTCCTGCATTCTCTCATAAGTGCTGTGTGTCCGTATGCGCGGCTGCCCTGCTATGTCCAGGAGACACTGTTTTCTTGCAGTCTCCCCTGACCTCTGGCTTACACTCTTTCCAGCCTCTTCCACGCTGATCTCTGAGCCTTTGGAAAGGTTTTGTGGTTTAGATGATCAGCTTACCACTTTTGTGATAAAATGTTCCACGGCCTCTTATTCTCTGCATCTTGACAAGTTGTGTGTCTCTGTGCGAATGGCCTCTACTTCAGAGAATGCTCTGGTAAGAACGGAGAGGTGTGTTGTTCTATGGATGTACGGATAACCATTAAGAGATGCTTTCATGCTATTAGCATTTAGCAGTGTACCAGCAGAAGGCTCACCTCCAGGCCATCCTAGTTTAAACTATACCTAGTTAGACAGTTACAAGTGCATTTCTTTGAAAAAAAAAAATCTCCTATTAGAAGAATCTGTGAAACTTGTAAACATCATGAAACTCCTTTACAATTGATACTTTTGGAGAATCAAATGTGGTTTTGCTGACTATAAAGTGGAGACATGCACTCCTAGCATGAAATATGTAACAGAGATGTGTGAAAACATGTCTACCTGATACAATCTGAATGTAGCTGTATACAAAGTACAAAGCCTGTGTCTTCCATAGAACAGTGTGCTGAACTCTGTGTAGGATTACATTTTGTCTTTTGAGTTAAGTTTTGCTCAAATTTCAGCTACTTATTTGGATTGTGAGTTTGATAAGTCAGCTCATTGTACTCACACTCTCTAGGGTAAGAGGAGAACAATTATTTCAATTTGCCTCATCAAACCATTGTGAGAAGACTTTTCAGCTGAATGTAGTCAGGAGAAATTGAATGGCATCCCTCCAAAATGACGCAGGCCTGTTTACTGTTCAGTACTCTATAGTCAAAATGTCTCTTTTGAAAAGCTTGGGAAATATTTTAGGCCTTATCTCAAATTATACTGAAAAGCACATCAATGATTCCAGGCAGAAAAGAATGCAGTGATACAGTGCTGATGGCATCAGATTAATATTATCTTAAGCCTGGTAAGTGCCGATGCGTCCTATCTCCACGAGGAGAGAGTATGTCCTGCTTATCTTCAGTTGATTCTTTGAAATGTTAATTAGTTGCCAAACCATTTTGCTACAAGTATTCTTACTGCTATTGTGAAGATACATGAATGAACCTACTAGTTCTCATCCATACCCATAATGCAATTGGTAAAAGAGGTTGGAAGTTGGAACCAAATACCTCTTTAGGAAAGCTTTTTTGCACACAATAGGAACAAGTAGAAATCTGTGATACAGTCTCCTCCCCACCCTACCCCCCCAAAAAAAAGACCACCAAACCCAAAATCCTATAATCTTAAAGCCAAGGAATAACTGCCTAAATCATGCCTTTGAATTTCTGGGGCCTTGGTATTGCATTTGGCACACAGTAGGGGCTCAAGCAAAATTCATGAAATTTTTACCAATCATAACTTCTGGGAGGGTCTAGAAACAGAGAAGCCTTCCTAATGTAGTGCTCATGTGTAATAATAGTGGCAATCACATTCTACACGATAGCTTGCTGAAATCATGTTTTGGTACTTTCTGTATTGAAGGTCTTAATCTAACAGTGCATCAGTTTCACTTGGGACATGTAAAAAATCCCAGGGCCCAGATGGGTTAGAGCAGAACCCGTTAAAATAGGACACAGGTACCTGTACTTTCTGACCTTCAGGGAATCCTAAAGTGAGAATTGGGAATTGTCGCGGGAAGGTATGTGTGTCAACTCGTGTGTGCACCCGTGTGTGTCAGAGAGAACTTACGTGCTCTTCTGTGAGTTTTGCCTGCTTCTACTTTTCCTCTGTGGCAAAGGGAGTGATCGAGGGTGCAGACAGGGAAAACTTGCATCAGTCTACAGAAAATACATAAATATGCACGGAGAAGGATGTGGTACCATAAATCACTTCACTATTAATTATGCTGTGGCCTGTTTTTATGTTCACTCTTCTTTATAAATGAGATGAAATAGCTTTACAATGTGCCCAACATCGTTTTAAAATGCCACATAAATTTACTCCTGTTTTTATGGGGTTGAAAAATTTTAACACAAAAATAATTTGCCTAGCTTGAAGAATTTGCATAAAACCATCGTAGGGGTGTGTTAAAAATTACTCTTCTCCCTTTTAATGTAGGAGTGCAAGTCAGAATGCAGGATAGATTTCATTCTCATGGTGCCCCAGGTGAAGCTCACATTTGCATATTAAAGATTCAATTTAAAATAAACTCTCAAGTCACAATAGGCATTTACCCCAGAATGTGCATTTTAGCATCAAGCCTGGGACCATGGGAAGAAAATTCCTGGAGGGATAAAAATGTTCAGGTTTACTCCATCTCCTGGGCTCCTGTGTTCTCTTTTTCCAAGTGTGAAGAGGAGGAGATGAATGAGACCTGCAGAGCCAGCGAGCTTCCATACCAGGTAGGAAGTGGTAAATTACAGCAGCAAGAAGGTAGAAAGGTCTCAGTTTTCTGACTCAGCGTCTTGAAGCATCCTGTCCTTGGTAGGACATGGGCGTTCTCATGGGAGCGAGTAGGGAAACCTTGCTGTTATTGCGAGCTGCGGGAGGCATTTAGGAGAGTTCCTCTCAGTTGAATGCAATTTCCTAAATGGAATGAAGCCAAGAAGCCCTGGGTGGAGTGGCCATGTGTGGAGGTTAAGGCGCTCTGACAGTAGTACTCAGACATTCCAGGATGCTAGCATATCCATCAGCAATTCTGACATCTCCTTCCTCCTTTTTATGCTCACGCATACCCCTCAGCCTGGCATTCCTTTATTTCATAAAAGGCGTAGGAAACAGCTTTACCATCAGTAAGGTATTTTGATATTAGAGGCAAAATATTAATTTGATATTTATGACTTTTTAAATCTTGCCTTTTAAGCAGACAAGACAAAATCATTTTTCTTAAGATTGACCTTGATGGTTTTCTTGTTGTCAAAAACAGTGAATAACGAAGGGTGGGAGGTAGGGCGGGAGGGAGGGAAAGAAAAGAGAGTTCACTGAAGAATGTTTTAATTAATTCTACTCTTTATACAGTCTTAGTGCTTTTCTGTTGCCTGAGAGTTTCTCCCTCATCCTTCTTTGTACTGCAAGTTGTCTGGAGCTGCGCCAGAGCGTGAGTAATGTGTTTACCGCAAGTTTGGGGAAGGCTCTAGTGTGAGGCCTCAGTGCTGCCTGGCCTGCAGTTTGTTCTAGGCTTAGATGTCTTACAGTAGCACAGAGTGTCTTAAGGCGCGCAAATCCTTCTTCTTATCCCGGAGATTTGCTTGAAAGATGAAGCTGTCACAGAGGCACCTGAGGAAGTCATGCTGGTTCTCATTCCAGGTGAAGCTGGATTTAGGGGGAAAGTGCAAAAAGTACAGGATAGGATGTGTATAGAGAGGCAAGCTCCCTTGTCTCAAACTGTGTCTAATTACTTTGTTTTTCAAATATCGCTTCTCTGCGCCCCTTCACCTGCACCCCGGCAAGCTAATGTTTAATTGAAAGTAGTTTCTAATGCTTTTTGATTCAAAATTGGGTTCATGTGGTGGAGTTCACACTTTCTCCGCATGACTTCTGGACCCAAGGCCTCTGGATTTGGTCTCCTCCAATAGTTTATAAGCTGTATAAACACAGCTGAGGCCGAGGGCTGCAGGATCTCAGAGACATCAGAGCTGCTGCTGTTTGCGGCAGTCATCTGTGGCCCTAACTTGCTCTTTTCTCTTTCTTGTCTGAATTGCTCACACCAGATATCTTGTCATATAAAATGGCGCTTTCCTTGTCCATCAGCAAAGTCCTACCCTTCTCAACTTCCTGTATTTTCTCATAATAGTCCCTCATTTTGTTCACAATTACTTTCTTTACCATGATGCTCCAGAAAAACAGAACTGAAAGAATTTTTGTATATGATATATAATTTTACATATATAATTATAAATGTATAATAGAGATATAATAAATAAATGTGCAATATAAAAATATGTGTGTGAGCTATCTGTACGTATGATAACTATGTGTATTTATTCTTTATCTACAGATCATCTATTACGTATCTAATATAATTATGTATTAAGTAAGCAGTTGCTTCCGTCTGAACTTACCCAAGCCAATATCTAGCTGAAGGCTGAGAACAATAATCTACTCCGGAATCAGGAAGGATGAGCATTGCGCTTTGGAGCCGGCCATGAGATGAGCCGGTGTAGCTGCAGTCTAATTTGGCGAAGGGTCAGTTGGCCAACTAGACCTTCGAGTGTTTGGATGAGGCCTATGAGAAGGGTGGTCTGCCTTAATTGGTCTACTGATTTTTAAAATGTGTAAATTAGTTTTTAAATGAGCATTCACAGCAGTGGGTTTTGTTGTAGCATTTCCACACATTTGTCAATATCCTTTGATTTAATCATGCTATTGATTTAAAATTTTATCTTATATGAAACTCCCACATATATAGTCAGAATTTTTGATCAGATGTGTGGACCTCTCACAGTCATATTGACACATGAAATTAACCTTTACATTTTTCTCATAAGCCTGTGAAAGCAGTGATGATTGTCCCCAGCACACCTTATTATGTTTTCTTTTATCAGTGCTGCTCTTTTGTGAATTATTTCTCCCAGTCTTACCCCACAGATGGGGTCTGCTCCTGTTCTTCCCGGTTCTCCAGGGGTAACACAAATGCCTCCATCCTGTGTGGCTTTATCCTCCCAAAGCCCTCGGCAGCAATCCTTCCTGCATACTCACAGAGTGAATGGCCATGTTTACCCACTGAGTCATGTTGTGTTGGAAGTTGTTTTGTTTGGTGCACAGTTGATCTGGTCACTCAGATGAGAACTGTAGCGTGAGATGAGGTGTGGAGCTTTTGAAGCAGGCCCCATCAACACAGAGGCCTGTCCAACCTCATCATGTCGCAGAACAGTGTGGTTCTAGTATGATTCCAGGCTTACACAGAAATTATCAGACTTTTCTTAAATGTGATCAAAATCATAGTTTTCCAAAACTCTTAATTAATTGTAAGTTATAAAGTCTCTGCCCTTTGGCTAACAATGATAAAAATTGGCCCCAGTTCAATGATAAATTCGATTAATTCAGAAGCATTGCTTTTACCTTGGTGGCAGTTTATGAGGAAAGCCTTCACTCTTAGACTTCCTGCCAGCCACCCCAAGATATTTATGGGCTTGACATATCACACTGTCTCAAGCCCTGCGTGTCTTGACACCTCCCTCCTTGTCTGACTGGGACGCCCTGTCAAGGCTGCCAACTTGAAGACACCTCTTTTTCCATGCTTCAGCCCGGAGCTGTCTGCTCCAACTTCCCAAGCTAATGCAAGCATTCTCTTTAGGCCGTGAAGCATGTGAGTGCTCATTCCATCTCATTCCCCACCGTTGTGTGCTGTTCTTTGTTTCCAGCACAGCCTTTCTTCACCTGCCCTTAAAGCATCAGACATTAGTACATGCCGGTTACTGTTATTATTCCTCTAACACCAGACTAGCTATGGTGAGCTGCACAGTGGGCTCCAGAGTCACAGAGCTTCTAGCTGAGTGCAGAACTCAGTTATTTCATCTTTGCACATAACGGTGTATGTAAGCTTCTGAAACCAACAAATACAAATTAGCTCCCCAACTAGATTCCATAATGATAGGGACAGAACTTTAGTTTATTTCTTTCATCCCCCAAACTTAGCATAATTATGTGGTAAGTGAATGAGGAATGATTAATGTAAGTAATTTCATTGTTGACTTTCAATTTTGTATGAGCAAGTAACTTTGCAGAAAAACCTCATTTAAATGTTTATGTTAATTTCTTTTCATAAATGCTGTTTTGAAGCTGATAATTTTAGGGGTAATGAAAATTCAAAAGTCAGGTCACCTCCCAGGGAGGGATGATAGAACTCATATGGCACATTTCCTAGCATAAAATATTTAGACAATTCTAATCAGAGTTTTGGTAATTATAAAATTATGAATATCAGCTGTCAAATATATTTGTACTTCAAAGGCAGAATTTAACCTTTAACTCTGTCCAAATCTGTCATGTAAACAACCTAAATTAACTATCCTTTGAGATCAAGAACTAATATCTTACAAGAATTTACTTAGAGTATGCTAATTTCCTGGAAACAAATTCAAATTCAAGACAATTAAATGTTAATAAATTTCTAGTGATCAGAGAGACAAATATCAGAAAGATTAATATTTCTAGTTGTGCTTTAGAGGCAGACCCTCAGCGTGATGAAATGTTTCCTTTGAGGGTGACACCTTGAGTTAGATGCTATGAAGGCCTTATTCATTTAGTGAACAAGCAATGTTGTTGTTGTTTGTTTGTTTGTTTTTTCCTCCCAGCACCAAAATAGGTGGTAGTGTCAGGCGAACCCCCTTGAACAGGTCAGAGGAAGAATGAAAATGTGTTTGTCCACAAAACAAGTTTCTGTTGATAAAGTGTTCCTGGAAGACGTGATCCGCATTGATGGTAGAGGGGCAAAGCAAGGACTTTGCTCCAGGGAGCTGAGGTGACAAACACAAGGACGTGGGAGGTAAAGACAAGTCTTCCAAGAGGAGGGCCGCACAGTTTGCAGATACTGAAGAGAGCATTGTCTTTCACAATGTAAAATTTGAAAGGTTTTACGGTTTCATTTTGATTGGCATGTCTTAATTGTGCATTTTATGGGGTATGAAAATCTGGTCAGGAGTTAAGGAGTTGAATGTACACGTTGAGCTAGCAAGAGCGTTGGGGTAGGATGGAGGGGAGTGCCTGTCACCAAGCCTGGTGGCCTGAGCTCAGTCTCTGGAGACCATTCGATAGACACAGAGAACTGACTCCAATGGCTGACTTCCGACTTCCTCTCTTACACAGTGGCGGGAGGGAGAGACAGAGACAGACAGAGACACAGAGAAACAGAGGAAGAGGAGCAGAGGGCGAGAGAGGGAGAGGGAAGGAGAATGAGGTATAAGTGACTATGTCCTCTGAGTAGTGCATTCCAGCAGAGCACCAGGCCGCAGCTCTGCCACTGCTCAGCTCACTTGGCCTCCTTTGCGAGTAGCTTCTCACTTGAGGAAATAAAGCTAATGTAGGAAATATTTAACTCCAGCTCCCTGCCAGCACTGTATTGACCTTGTATGTTCAGCTCTGTAATTTTAAGACTTCATAAATATAAAAAAATACTTACTTTTTATCTTCAGTTTGGCTTTAATTTCTCTTCTCTGTGAGAACTGTAAAGCTGCCAACTTTAAAGTTAGTTGATCTATTTATTCTGAGCTATAGGAATACAGAATAAGTCAGCTGTTATTTTTTTTTAAAGTTAGAGCAATCTTAATGGATATCCTAGGGGAAAAGTTTATTGCCTACATTAAAAGTGAAATTTGGTTTATTTCAATGGTTTTGAAGCAATCCAGGGTGTATTTATTGCTTAAATGCACACCACACACCTATTAGAACTGCAGAGGGTTGCGATGACATTTTCAGGGTCTTTCCTCTTGAGAGTACACTGCTCTTCTGAAGTGCTTTGTTGATTTTCTGACCGTGGCCTCGGAGAATCGCCAAGGACAGGTCTTTTTTGCTTCGGATCCTGATTTATATGTTCAACATAGAAATGTCCACAGGTGGCAGCTAAATTCAACTACTCAGAAGGTAGCTGAGTGCCTTCTGCATTTCCTACAGTTTGCTCCATCCTACAAAGCATTGTATCTGTGGTCAGAAACAGGGTCACGAAAACACAGAGGGCCAGAGGGGAACAAACAAGGCTTTAATTCAGACCTTCTTTCCTGAGAAACATGGGCGTTTTAGATACACATTAGCTGCTCATTGTTGCCAAAAGCCCATGCCTATGGCAACAAGGACACAAGGGAAAACTCTCTTGTGTTAAAGAGCAGGCCACTAGAACAAGTGGATTACCTTGGCAGTGGTTTTATCAGAGACAGGAATTTAGTTAGGAAGCATTATGCCAGTAGTCAGTGGGTATCTGGCTGAGGTTCAAGTGCAGAGGTATATATAGGAGAACACATGAGGACAGTATTGAGAAATAACTTAGAGTCCAAAGAATGGTTGAACATGAGATGAGGTGATTAGTAAAATGAAACCTTGGAATAAAGCAAGTGACTCCAACCACTGGTGTTGGAGTGCTTAATAAAGAAAAGTCAGCTATGATGGGTGGGATAAGGATTCTGAGCAGAACTCAGCATCAGCGACCTTGGAGTGTCACAAGGCTTTGATGAATCTGGCTGTGATGAGGAAGGGGTCAGGTTGGGACAAAGCTTACACCAGGGAGCCATGAACTACCTTTGAGAATGGGAAATTGAGAGTCACCAGAGAGGCAGAGTCCAAAATTCTAGCTTTCATGAAGGAGGCATTTCAAGGATGATATCCTGAGTGTATCCAGTGAGAAGGTTAATCTTCGTGTCCTCTGAGCTCTACATCTGATTTACAGCACCTTTTCCTTCTGAAGACTGTCCTCCAGGACTGAAACATCCTTTGTTCAAAGATCAGCGTGTACTTATCAAGCACCTGTACTCTACAAGACATAATGATTCTTGGAAGGCTCCGGTGCTCAGCTGGGTACCATAGTGCTGACGCTAAGATGGTGAAGTGGGATAGGGCTACTGACTAGCTTCACCTTGAGTGCTAAGGAGTGTCCTAGAGTGCACAGTGACTGGTTAATGGGAATAGAGGACGCCTGGAGTGTTCATGGAATATTCAAGGCAAATCTTACTAGAGCTGAGTGTTCAGCAGGACAGGCTTTCAGTACATGTAGATGATGAAGACCAAGCTCTAAACACAATGGACATGTCGGACGTTCTCTAGGCTTTGTGGACTTTGGGAGAACAGGGACACAAAGTTGAGGAAGGGTAGGTGGGGAAGGTATCCTTCTCCTGGGAAGGTGACCTTGCACATATGTGCACTCATTTGGTAGCCTCTTCCAGGTCAAATTAATTTCTCTAGGTTGCACTAAAGCATAATGTGGCTGTCTGAGAGAACTCCCTGAATATTTTATGCATGTGGTTGGTGCGGTGAATGGGGAACTTACTTTTATTCAAAATGGATTAAATAGTGACTTGAAGAAGAAAGCTGCGTCAGAAGGTATAGGCTGTTATGACACCGTCATAAAGTATGTGCCACGACAGTGGTGAGAGGGAAGAATTATTGATGGAGCCTGTGGTTTTGAATCTGAATAATTCTGAAAATATTGGCCGGATGAACAGTATTGGGAAAATAGGAAGAACCTGTTATCTGCGCCTCTACATGTATGTGTAGATATGCCCAAAATATATTCTTTTGACTAGCCTCCAAAATGAGTGCAGAAGACTGAGCTACACGCGCAAGGTTGATTAGCAGCCAGCTGGAGATGACTGTGAGCGTGCTCAGGTACTTAGAATGAACCAGAGCTCAAGGGCTGTGTTAAGGACTGAGACGGAAGAGAGACCAGAACCTTAGGTCTCATGTTCACTTAAGGAAGGGTCGGTGTCTACGGCCATACCGCCCTGAGCGCACCCGATCTCGTCTGATCTCGGAAGCTAAGCAGGGTTAGGCTGGTTAGTACTTGGATGGAAGAAAAGGATGGTAAGCATAGCACAGGAGAGGGAAACAATCACTCAGAAGAAATGAAACCTAGAAAAGACCTAGAAAACCAGAGAGATGTTGGTGGACGGGGAGTCACTGTGTGCCCTCCATTAAGGGAAAAAGAAAATAAAAACCATCGATTTATCGACATCTGGTTTTCAATTTAATGCAGATATGGCAATTGAAGTCGGCAGTAAGGATGAAGAATATCCCATCTCAACAAGAATATACATTTATGAATCCCCAATTTTAGAACATAAATAGCTTTTAAAATGAGACTGACAGAAGCTTCCTGGACTAGCTGTAACAAAACCAATGTTCACTTTGCAAATAACCTTTACGTGTTTTACTTATTTCTGTATGAATTTATTATTTATTGTGTATGTACACACATGAACATAGTAGCTGTGCTTGAGTGCATGTCACAGCATATTTGTGGAGGTCAAAGGACAATTGACAGGATACACTCCCAGGCCCAAACTCCGGTCTTCAGGGTTGGCAGCAAGCACCTGTGGAGCTCTCTTGTCAGGCCACACATGACTTTTCATACGGATGCTTTGAGGAAGGACCTGGGCATCAGCTTCCTATGTGAGGATGTAGCTGGAAGAAGGAGCCCTCGAGACTGGGTAGAAACTCGTTGTCGAAAGCCTATGGGTGCAGGAATTCCTCCGCTTTCCCTAGTGCCCTCTTCCCTCCAAGGACCTGCCCGGGAGTCCGCATCTCATCCTCCCCTACGTGTTTTCCTTGGGAAGGAGAAGCTCCATGGGTTTCATGGGATGCACTGATTGCAAAGTTCCGCATCCTCTAGACAGAGTGGGAGTCTGTGTGGCTACTTTTAGATGAACTGTTCCACAGAGAGGAAGCAGAAGCTCAGACAGCAGGAACAAGAGCAAAGCTCCACCTTAAAACATGCTAGTTAAATTTGATCATAATGCAGTGTATCCTTAGACGTTACCAAGAGTACCGGCTAAGGGTCCTCTCTAGCAAACAAACTGCCAAATTACAGTGGGGAGGATGAGCTGGTGTGTATGCTAATTAGCTCAACCTGGGCATCTCATAGTATGGCTATATTTAAGTAATCTGTTTTGAACTTATTCATTTTATTTTTGATAGTACAATATAATTACGTCATGTCATTTCCCCCTCTTTCCTCCCTCCAATTCGTCCTATATACCTCTCTAGATATTTTTGAAATCCGTAGCTTTTTTTCATTAATTGTCTTCATATGCATATATGTGTATACATATATATTTCTAAATATAAACTTATTAATCTGTGGAATGTTACTGATGCGAATGTTTTCAGGGTGATCGTTTGGGTTTAGATAACCAATTGGTGTGTGTGTCCCTGGGGAAGATGATTTCTCCCATTCTTAGTGTCCCTTAGTTAAGTCATCCTCTTTCACACTTAAATATTCAGGTTTTTCCTCAGTGAAAACAGCATATAGATTGACTACTTCAGAACCACAGCCAAGGTATTTCGTATTAGAGGACTAGAGACCTGGCGCTGACCCCCCAGGGAGGTCGCCTCTACTTTTGATTTAAGTATTCTTCAGGTAAACTGTGAAATAATACAGAAATATTTAATGAGAGTAAAGTTGTCGCCTTCCTGTGGGGCTTGCGGGCCCGAGAACAAAAATCCAGAGCATCACTTTTGTGTTGTTTGGGCCCGTTTACCGCCTGCTCTTGGTGTTGGCAAACATGGTTATGTTATGTATGAGTTACTTGTGTACAGATGTAAACACTGCTCCTCTATATAATGTGAGAGTCTAAATATAGACTAGTTTCGCCTAGAGCCCTACGAATAATTTGTTATCAGAAAATTTATGAACTATAATTTGTAGACGTGTCAAAAAATACAGCAAAATGAATTAATAAAGTCACTTTAAGCAGATGGTTTTTAAAAATACAAGTCAAGTCCCGAGTGGAGCACAGCATCCCCAACTGGAATGAGGTACGGGAGACTACGCATTCCTGCTCCAGAGTCTTCACAGACGTCGCAGACAAAATGCTGTACAGAGACAGTAAATCCTGAGGGTTTGTTTTTTTTTTTTTTTAAGAAAAAAAAAATGCTTCCAACAATTTATTTTCTCTAAATCTTAGCCTTTTCAGTTACCATCGTAAGTCATAGTACCTCAGTATTGTGTATATGAATTAGAGAAATGGACATGTTCAAGAGGTTTTGAAGGTGAAAGGGCTCCAGAATTCCCCTTCTTGAACCTGGACCATTCTAAGGACAATGGAAATAAATTTTGGATCAAGCCTCAATGACTATGCGTCCTATGTGAAGCCACACAGATTTGGAGAAGGGTCCAGCCAGCCTTTCCCTGGCGTGAGGATAGTGGGTCTGACTGGTCATAAGATGGCAGAATGGCCTGAAGTTTTCGTGTGTCTGCAACTGTACAGTCTAAGGCATTGGGCTTAGAACAAAGCGGCTCCAAGGTTTGCTCATTTGTTTCTTCGTTAATTCTTGTTGTGACTGTGTCATAGTAAAAATCGTATGTACTACAAGACATGTATTATTTCAGTTCATGTATGAAGTGAACAGTACTCCAACTTGGGGGACCTGTATGTCTCTCGCCTTAAATATTTATTATTTCTTTGTGGCAAGAAGATTCAAGCCCATTCTTCTCTCCATTCAGAAAACTGCAAGGCATCACTCCTAACTGCGCCCTGCCCTCCCGCCTCACTGCTGCGCTCTCCGAAGGAGACTTCCTCCCTAACTGTGACTCTGTGCCCACACATGGCTTCCGGACACATGGTTTCCCACACTAGCTTGGGTACCAGCTAGAGGGATAGATAGGTCAGTAAAATACAGACCTGTTTCCTTAACTTAAAATTCCTCTTGAGAAAAAGCAGTAGTTTAGATAGACTTTATACTCATTCTTTTTTATTTTTAAGATTTATTTATTTACAAACTTAGGTGCTCTTGTATTTGGGGCATAGATGTTCAGAATTGTGATGTCCTCCTGGTAGATTTTTACTTTGATGAGAATGAAGTGTCCCTTCTCATCTTTTTTGATTAATTTTGGTTGAAAGTCATTTTTATTAGATATTAGGATAGCTACCCCAGCTTGTTTGCTGGGTCCATTTGCTTGCAAAACATTTTTCCAGCCCTTTACTGAGACACACACAGCATATACTCACTTATAAGTGGATACTAGATATATAATATAGGATAACCCTGCAAAAATCTGTACACCTAAAGAAGGTGAGCTAGAAGGAGGACCCTGGGTAGGATGATCAATCCTCACTCAGAAAAGCAAATGGAATGGACATTGGAAGAGGGAGAAAACAGGAAACAGGACAGGAGCCTACCACAGAGGGCCTCTGAAAGACTCTACCCAGCAATGTATCAAAGCAGATACTGAGACTCATAGCCAAACTTTGGACTGAGTGCAGGGAATCTTATGAAAGAAGAGGGAGAGAGAAATAAATGGAGGGGACAGGAGCTCCACAAGGAGAGCAACAGAACCAAAATATCTGGGCACAGGGGTCTTTTCTGAGAATGATACTCCAACCAAGGACCATTCATGGAGATAACCTAGAACCCCTGCTCAGATGTAGCCCATGGCAGCTCAGTCTCCAAGTGGGTTTCCTAGTAAGGGAAACAGGGACTGTCTCTGACATGAACTCAGTGGCTGGCTCTTTGATCACCTCCCCCTAATGGGGGAGCAGCCTTACCCAGGCCACAGAGGAAGACAATGCAGCCAGTTCTGATGAGACTTGATAAGCTAGGGACAGATGAGAGGGAAGGAGGACCTCTCCTATCAGTGGACTTGGAGAGGGGCATAGAAGTAGATGAGGGAGGGGATCAGGGAGGGGATCAGGGAGGGGATGAAGGAGGGGGCTATAGCTGGGATACAAAGTGAATAAACTGTTATTAATATAAAAAAATAAAAATTTAATTAAAAAAGATTTATTTATTATTTATACAGTGTTCTTCCATATACAGCAGAAGAGGGCACCAGATCTCACTATAGATGGTTCTGAGCCACCATGTGGTTGCTGAGAATTGAACTCAGGACCTTTGAAAGGGCAGACAGTGCTCTTAATCTATGAGCCACCTCTACACCCCCTTTATTCTCATTCTTACTCACTGTCCAAAAGATCTAAGTTTGGTTTCCATCACCCATGCTGGGTGGCTCAAACCTGTGTGTAACTTCAGCATAGGGGATCTGATGGTTTCTTCTGGCCCCCCAAAGCCTACACGCCTACACACACACACACACACACACACACACACACAGTTTTTTTTTAATCTTTAAAAAAGAACCCATTTGAGTGTACCATGGGGATGATTGAGAACATTTATTTGTCCTGAAAGGATGACTTTATTCTAATCCTTGTGAAAGAGTTTTGATTAGACTACACTGTAAAGGTGAGGGATGTTCAAAAGTATCCTATCTCTGTCTGTTTTATATGTGTAAATGTTTTGCCTGGATGTATGTGAGTGTATCACACGAGTGCACTGCCCAGCGATGCCAGGGAAGTGCTGGATCCTTGGGAACTGAAGTTACACTCAGTTGTGCCCAGCCACACGAGTGCCGTGAAACAAACTTGGGCCCTCAGCAGGAGCAGTGTCCTGGTTGGTGGTGTTGTCAGTTTGACACCAGCTAGCGTCATCTGAGAACAGGAAACCACAATCGGGAAATTTGTCCATGAAATTGCTCTGTAAGCGAGCCTGCGGGGCTTTTTTTTTTTAATGAAGACTGATGGGTGGACCTACCCCCCGGGTAGGTGGTTTGGGGTTTTTAGGTGTAAGTGACGGGGAGGTGAGGAGCAAACAGGGCTCCTCCATGGTCTCTGTATCAGCTCCTACCTCCAGGTCCCTGCCCTGACTTCCCTGGATGACAGACTACAAAGCTATAGGATGAGAGAAACCTTTTCCTCCCCAAGTTCTTGTCACCATAGTGTCTATCAATAGAAGCCCCAGCTAAGACAAGCAGCATCTGCTCTTAACTGCTGAGCTGTTTCACAGCCACTGGGGAAGGCGCTTTTCGTCTTGATTCTGACGCTGGCTCTTCTCTGTGTGTGTCCCTGACCGTGCACTTCTACAAGAAAGGGGTGAACAATAGTAAGTGTGGCTTAAGCACAGGCTAGTCATTGCTCATGAGGATGACAGAAAAGCAGTCTCCCATTGCTAAAAGTGACACTAATGATATATAATAATGGCTCGGGATATTTTTGCTGCATTCGATTTTGTTGGCAGCAGTGGCCACGGCAAAGCCCCATTGTTGATATGCTGAGAAGAGATGGCCCTATATCTAATGTCACATCCAATTTTTAGAAGGACTTAATCCCGGTGATTTATAGGTTATCTCTAACATTGAGATGTATTTGCCAACAGTGATGTCCTAGCAACAGTCCGGCTGTTTGTAAGAGCTATCTGCTGCTGAAGGGTAGATTCAACAAACACTTAAAGAACACCAGACACTGGGACTGGCACAATCTTTCATCCTTACAAAGACGCTGTTGGGTGGATCCTTTGCACCAGTTTTCACAGATAAAGATGCACTAAGGCAGGGAAAGGGTCGTATAGCCAGGAAGCAGTCAAGTCTGAACTGTTCTGACCAGAGCCAACACCGACGGGCTCACTTGTCAGGGGCCGTCACGCACAATTAGACGCAGAATCAGAAAGAACATAAACTTGGGTGGGAAGGGAGGTATACAGCATCTGGGGGCAGTTGTCAGAGGAGAAAATGATCAAAATTGCATGAAAAAATTAATTAGAATGTTTCTACATGGTTACTGATTGACAAAACAGCCATGAGGTTTGTAAGCAGGAAAGCAAACTCAGATAAAACCCAGACAGTAGAATGTGCTGAAGGAAACTGTCTTCCCTGAGCTTTCAGTACAAAACCCGTCTGAACATTCTTACGATCTGACCTGCCTTCTTCACCCATACCCATGCCGGCAAAGCGGTCTCTCCATGGTCTTTGCAGGTGCAAGGACAATGCTGCCTATGTTGTGATCCTGGTCACTCGTCGTCACCCTGCTGGCAGGATGCTTGGATGGTTTTTCCCTCTGAGAGCAGTCTTTCAGCTCTGGCATTTAGTGCTCTCATTTCCACTCTTCTGTTAACTTAGGCTAGATGTTGGCCAGCACAGCAACGAGAGCACAAACTCAGCAGTAAGACTGCCAGGGCTCTAGTCTCAGTTCCTTCCCTTCAACTGTGTGACCTTGGAGATGATGGTAACTTCTGTGTCTCTCAACTGACTGTGCAGGAAATGGACAGTCGTACTCACAGCCACCTCAAAGTCAGTAGGACGAACACGTAAGGATCTACTGCTCTGTTTGCTCTGGGATGTTCTTTCATAGTCCTGCGCTGTTGATATCTATGTAGGTATTATTTTGATTTAAATTCTTTTTCCCTCTCCTTGGGCTTTTCCTTCCTAGTCTTATCTCTTGTCTTTGTTTTCTGCCCAGTGCTCTTTCTGTTTCCTGTTCTTATAAATAAGCATGACATTCACACCTACTCTCCTTTGATCTTACCCCTAGAGTCCATGCTTTGAAAAACACGTGTATTCACCGTGTGACTGATCACCTACGTCTAATAGCATTCCAGTTGAGAGGCCTGCCAGACAGCTGCTTTGAACACTTACTCGGGGCCAAGTTTTGGAATAGCTCCTTTTACGTGTTTTTCATTGATTTTTCTCAAAAGCAAGAATATGCTATTATTTTGATATTAAGAAGTGAAAGTTAAGGTTCATAGAGATTTAGTAACTTGCCTTAAGTCTCACAGCAGGCAGAGCGGTCATCAGTACCTGCTTCCCCTGGGCCGTTTTCTCAAACCATTATCATGTGTGTTTACAGAGCACTTGGGCATAATGGCAAGTGCCAGGTTAAGGGAATCTTTGAGCGTAACAAAGATGGCAGAGTGCAAAGAGGCCAGGGTCTGTTAAAGAGGACCTCCCCTATCAGTGGACTTGGGGAGGGGCATTCGTGAAGAAGGGGGAAGGAGGGTGGGATTGGGACAGGAGGAGGGAGGGGCTTATGGGGGGATACAAAGGGAATAAAGTGTAATTAATAAAAAAAAATTAAAAAAATCTGGCTTTCAAGCATTCCAGAGCCATCTCTGGATAGTTACTTGATCATTTCAGTTTTTTTTTTTTAATCTGAAAATTGGAATTATAGTCAGCATGAAGTTTAAAAGTTCTCAGACTTGAAAGGCACTTACAGATCTTTAGTCACCAAAGAAATGGTAGTTTGTTAGTTCTGTTAGTCTCATTATTCACTTTTGGGACCATTAAAACTTCACTTGTGAGCTCAAGTATAATTGAGGAAATGTCGATGCACTTTGACACAAAATTTATTTTACGCACTTGATACGATATTTGTTTAAAACTCAAAGTGTATGGTTGTGCTCTTTTAAAACGCCTGACTTCAAAATGTAAATTTTCCTATCACCAACCTGAAGTATGAGATTACCTTAAGTGAAATTTATTTAATAACATATGAGTTGAATTTTATTGCCCAATAATGTGTCATTCCTTTCCTTCTACTTCCTAATCCTGGTGTGTGTGTGTGTGTGTGCATGTGTGTGTGCTGTGTATGCATGTGTGTGTGCTGTGTGTGCATGTGTGTGCTGTGTATGCATGTGTGTGTGCTGACACCACTTCCTGATCTTCACTGTTAGGGTAACTGGATTTGGAGTCACCCGGGAGACACCGCTCTGGGGATGTCTGTGAGGGTGTTCCTGGGAAGTCTCACTGAGAGGGGAAGACCTGTTTACTGGGTGGACAAGTAGTGCATGGCCCCGGTATAAAGACGTCTGGGAGAAACAGCAGTATCTCCTGCCTGGCTTCGCTTCTTTGTGCTGTGTAAGTGCCCATGACACTGGCATTTTGAAGGCATTTATCTTTGTGGTCTGAGCTACTCCTAGGTTCTTTGTTTTTCTAGTCCTAATGTGGCCAGTTTTGGTTTACCTTGCCCAGTTGTTGAAGCCGGTCTAATGGAACCCCTTTAATGCATACACATTCTACTGGTTCTTTTTCTCTTGAGAACGCTGGGTAACACAATTCCTGATTCTGGAGATTTCCATTCTAGTCAAATCCTCCTGTCCTGCAACAGAGACGGATGTTCCTTGGGTTCATTTCACAGGCCAGGCAAAGGGTATGCAGCTGTCTCTTCAATCAGGCCCACCTCGGGCTCTTTCAGGAAGAACAACCAGGTGCTGGTCACCTTAACGACAAAACTATTTTTAAAGTCAGTTAAAGTCCATTATGCTGTGGATTATTATATTTTTTCTAATAGAACTATCCTTGAAGGACCGTTACACCATTCCTTTCAGATGTTTAATAAAGCACGAGATTAGAATGATCATTCGCGAGAATAGGTTTCATGCAGCTGGGAATTGCAATATAGCAATCTTCTATTAAATCAACATGCTAAAATGTATTTTTAGCGGAGTAGTGATAGAGGTCTTTATTAAACTGGTCTAATCATTATTCCCTAGGATCATTTGTACAGTTTCATTTTTAATTATTACCATCCTAATCAAAACACGGGTTCACTCTTCCTTTGTGCATATGCCTAAATTGAGAGATGTGGGTTTCAGCTCAGGCCCTCTATAGGCTTATAGTCAGAAACAGCCTTTAAGCTTGTGTGACCAGCCAATCTGGAAGATTGGGTAAGTGAAATATAGGTACAGCATGCTTGTGAAAGGTGCTGGTGAGGAATTTGAGTTTGCACTTCGAAAGATGCTTGCTGGTGCCGGAGACATGCTCTGTACTCACCAGTTGCCATCCTTTAGGCAGGATAACTTAGAGCAAAATGTTACCTTTCAGTATATCAATAAGATGATTTGTATTCTGTAAGCCTTTAGCACAAAATCTTTAGCAAATGCTCAGTGCTGTTAGCTCTTTGATATGCCGAAAAGCTGAGGTATGGATTAACCAGCAAGCCTATACTCACATCCAGTCTGAGTTCTGTGTTTGTGTGTATATGTTCTGGCATATGGGTGTGGGCATGTGCCAGCATTAGCATTGGAATACTTTAATTGCTTCCCTGACTCATTTTTTGAGACATGATCTCTTCCCTGAACCAGGCTGCTGAGCATGTCCTAGATATAAGAGAAAAAGGATAGAGAGGAAAGAAATGAGATCCATGAATAAAGCCAGGGGCTGGAAGGGGGGGGGCACCATTATTGTTAGACTTCCTGCTGATGAGGGAAGTTGAGCTCCTTGGCAAAGATCCAAGTTTGATCTCTGCCACCAGCATATCTAATTCTCTTGTTTCTTCTTTGCACTCAAGTACTTAACCAACAGTGACCAGTAGCAACCAACAACCCCTTGCCCTCTTGACTCTGCCTCTCAGGGGCCCTAGCATATACCCTCTGAAAGGTCCCCAGAATTCCAAATGTCCCACAATCACAGAAAATATCTGAAGCTGGCAAAACCACACCTCTGCTAGAGCACAAGGCAAATCATAGTCACCTGCTGCAGAGCAGCGCCATAGCCCCACACCTGGGATTAAAACAAAAACATATTATTGTAATATTTTTGTGTTTTGAAAGAAACCAAAATTCCCAAATTCTCACTATAGTAATGAGCATACAGCATGCCTGAGGGATTCGAGACCGAGACTGAAGCGTCTCACTATTTTTATGTAGAGGAATTATGAGTTTTCTGAAGATCAGGCAGTGGGGAAGAACAGGGAGGGTGTCAGACCTCCCAAAGCAACAGGAACTGCTTCTTTTGTCTCACAAAAGGTCAGGGGGTGGGCAGAGAAAGCAAGAATGAAATGCTGGTAGAAGGATTCAGGTAGAAACCCTCAGATTTGAGAGGTGTCGGTTACAACAAGGAAAATAGAAACTTTCCCTGGAAGGAAGATCCCACAGAGCAATAGCTCCAGCTGCAGTAAATGTCTAAAATGCTTCAGGATGGCAAGCTAATTCATGCACCCAATGAAGGGTTTTATTTTGATTTCAATTTACTTTTTAAATAAGTCATCCTTAAGCCATCTTTTGTAACCGTTTTAATGAAAAAGATACTATAACATAGGCTTGTCTGTAATTTAGACAGATTGGATTTTATAACATTGCCTTGCTGAGCATGGTGACACATGCCTACAATTCTAGCACCCACATGGGAGGCAGAAGCTTATGGATTAGAAATTCAGGGTGAGCTCACATACCTAGCAAGTTTATGGTGAGCCTGGGCTACCCTTGTCCCAACTCTTTCCCCTATGCTAGACACTTAGGAAATTGAGCACCAGAGGTTACAGATAGAGATAGAACAGGTGTTTTTGTTTTGTTTTCTCTTTCTTTTCTTTTTTTTAAATACAGAGTTTCTCTGTGTAGCCTTGGCTGTCCGGGACTCACTCTATAGGCTAGGCTGGCCTCCAACTCACAGAGATCCACCTGTTACTGCATCCTTTAGTGCTGGGATTACAGGCATGTTTGTTTTGTTTTGTTTTTGAACTTATATGATTGGTCCCATCTTCTTTACAGTGAATATCTATTTGTACTTTGTCTTCAGAAATGTTGAGATGGCTGCCCTATGTTTAGGCATTTCCTTTCTTTGAGCATAGGAGATCATGTCAGCCTGCAATTGTGAGGAAAATTCTTAAGGATGGGAAGACAGGGTTGGATAGATGTTACACCTGAGTGGGGAAGCTGTCATGGGTGGGGAAGCTCACGTGGGGGACAGAGTGAGTGGATGCGTGTAGGGAGCCTGTCAATGTTCCTGAGAATCAAGTTGCCCTGTTTGCAGTTCACGCTTGTGACGGTGAGCTGAGAACCCCAGCATAATGCGGACACTCAGCTGGGTGTGGGATGCATTGTGTGCATGAGAGCAAGAATTGACACCAACATGACTTTTTGGTAAAGTTTGCATTATTACGTCTTTTCCTCTCTTTTGGGATTCTGTGACTTACCAATGGTCACGTTTGGAGGACACATGCATGATGACAAAGTTTCTCATTTTCTTTTCTGATACGGCTTCATCTGGGGTCACCGGGCTTTGGAAAGAGAAACAGCTAATGAGCCTCATGGCCTCCTCCTCCTCCCATCATTCGCTCCTGCCTCCCAGCTCCAGGCCTCTGGTTTCAGAGCCAAGCCAGGGTGTTGGGTTCATCAACATGCCTTGCCTGTGTGAGAATTTTGTCTTGGTTCTTCTCCTGCTTCTACTTGTTTTACAAATAAGAGAAAATAATTTAATTGGCTATAGCCCATTCATATGTAAATTATAATAACACATACGTAGCTTACAGCCTTATTCACTTTTTCTAACCCTAGGGCAGGAAAAGTGAGCTCCTTAACCGTCCACTGGGGGTGAATGGTGGTGACACATAGCACCAGCGTGGGAGGCAGGGGCTTGCTGTCAGACACAGCAGGTGGTGTGAACGGCAGCTTCCACGTTTCTATGGAGCATGAGTAATTGGGCCATGCAGCACCATGCTTCGGGCTGATGCATTTTAAAGAACACTCCTTCAGCCAAGTCAAGAGCTCTCTGCTTGGAAAAACCCTCACTGTGTGCACTTCTGTGTTTTTATGTGACAAGAGTACATGCCTCCATCCTTTGTCTTAGAAAATTACCTGAGTCTTATTTTCCCCTTCTAGTGAACTGCTACAAATTCCTGTTGGAAAGTACTTTTGAAATTCAAAAGATGAGGTTCTAGTTTGTTCACAGATCATTGGCTGCTTTGCCTTAGCATCTTGCATGACCAATGTCTCATTGTCCTCTGTCAAACATGCTTGGCTTCTGGTGTTGTTGGAGCTTAAGAATCCTTTAGTCTCAGTACAGAATACACTTCCTACTTACCTGGGAGTCGCTTTTTTACAACCACGGCAAAAACACATGGAAACACAACAAAGAGATTGCAGGTCGTGAGTGAGAGCTAGCATGGGAACATAGGATCCTTAATTCAGTTTGCAGAAATGGTAGCTAAATTTAGTACACTACATCTTTCCTTCTTAAAATTTTTAAAGAAGCAAGTTCCTCTTCATGTCTTGAATAAACATGCAGCTTATTCACCTCAGGGGTGCTAGGACACTAGAATAAACATAAATGCCAATTATTTAAAGAACTTACATTACCTAAAATTTCCACAAAATCTATGGGGAATACCTATTTCCACATATATTTTAAGAAAGCATTCTCTTTTCCACCTGTAGCTATGAACAGAGGAGAAATTAGAATTTCTGTGGTTCAGTATACTCAAGAGACAAGGTTAGAGGCCACAGTGACATGATGCATGCACAGTAAATAAACAAGTACATGAAACAGTGGAAGAGTCTTTAGTCCAGAGAACTCAAGGCTTCATGGGAGCATCTGTAGACTGGCCACACATCTTTATCTTTCATTCCTGTCTACAACTCTTCTAAAGTGAAAACAAAGGAATTAAAAGGACATTAACTCATAGGAGTAACAAGACAGGAGGCAATGGATGTTGGGGTGCTTCAAAAGCTTTTTAAGAATTGGAGCAGAGGTATGGTACTTATTTAACACAGCAGTAGATTTTAAATTCACATATAATGTGTTACAGCTGGGAGAATTATTGAGTCGTGCTACCATTTGCCCCATGGCCTCTCTTGAAATCTCTGTCCATTGACTCTCCAGGCTACCAAGTAGGGTAAAGGACAAATCAGGTATTGTAGGTACTTTTGCAAGCCTATAGTGTCCATCTAAATAGTCTTTTTCTATTTTCATAAAAAGAATATTTTTGCTATTTCACAGAGAAAGGCTTTCTCAAGAATCTTATAATTTTAGTCAATTGTTAAGAAAGCTTGCTGGTAAAATAAAATGTTTACTCTGTCGGCTGGCGGGGCTTCTTCTCTGAGCAGCTTAGTGGGAATGTGTCAAGAGCTAGCCTGTTCTTTTGTGATCTCTGTAGCTGTTTGAATTCTAAAGTCTTTGCTCTGGAGCCATTACATTTGTTTATCTAAACTGACCATGGAAAGAGAACATGCCTGGTTCCTGCTATTCTGGGAGCTGAAATTCTTCCATTTAGATACCCTTTCTGAGGCCTTTTTCCCCCACGCCACCTTCCGCAAGATCTTGGAGACTCTATGATTACACTTTATTTTTAGATAATTAATCCCTGAGAGAGAAAAAGAGAGAGACAGAGACAGACAGAGGGAGGAAAAGAGAGAGAGAAAGGGAGAGAGAGAGAGAGAGAGAGAGAGAGAGAGAGAGAGAGAGAGAGAGAGAGATAGACATCATTTCTGTGTGGTCCCCAAAGTCTGTCCACCTAGGACTTCACAAGGTCCTTTATGAAGCCATGTCATTCACTTGACGGAGTTCTGTAAGATGGAGGCATCATTATTTTATGTTTCACTTTATAGGAGTCTATGGTGTCAACACTTTCAGTGTTGTTTATAAATAATAATTATAGGTGTTTTAGGGAGTCAGGGATTTTGTAAGCAATAAATGTGCTTTTGGTTTGCATATCCTTTCTGATTAACGTACAACCTGTGGCACTCACTCATTTCATCCTGATTTAATTGTGAAACATTTTAGCCTTAATTGTAGCTGTAAGTTTTTATGCCCCACAGATTCTTCACTCATATCTCTTTGCCCACTTAATGCTTAATGTCATTTGTATCCTGCACTGCTAAATATCACGTCTTGGAAACACTTTCACTGATATAAATTACACCTTCCATCGGCGATGCTGGTGGAGTTATTATCCCAGATGAAGGCAATGTTGAAACGTGAGTGTGAAGCACATTAAAAGTGCACACAGCCGCACGCACTCCACTTGCTGCCTCTGTTACAGGGTGGAGAAGAGGAGACACGGGGATATTCTTCTTGGAAGGGTTCTTTCACACTCAAACCGCATCAGTGACCAGATCCTGGATCTGCACACACGCCCACTCAGGTTCAGTCAATAATCGTGTATAGACCACCTGTGGCACTGTGTCCAGCAGCGTGTGCGATGATGGGAAACATGCTTGAACAGATAGAAGAAGGCTAATCCAGTGACTATGTACAGCAGCCATGGACAGCCTCCTGGATGAGGCAGGTAGTCATGACCCCCACTGTAGACTGTAGTAATGATTTGGCCAAAGCGGCATTAAACCTAAATAAGGGGACAGTTATGGGTGATTCTCTGAGAAGGTGATATGTAAGCTTGATTTTTAAAGATGGGTAAAATTTCATTTCTGGAAGAGGAAAGGGCTAGAAACTAAGTTTATATCTTCAAGGAAATCATTGGTAAGGCGACAGTTAGGCTGTTCCTCTGGAGGCCTGGGGTGGAGGCTGCGCAGAGCCAAACTCAGGATGAAATAGGTAGCCGACACAAGGCTGACGGTGCAAAATAAGAAGTGTCCACACCTCCTTCCAGAACACCAGTGTTCCAGGCTTCCCTCTTCCCCTCTATGCATGTTGGAATGCTCTGTTGGTCAGTTATTAATTGGGTTTGTTCATTCTAATCTGTGACCCATGAGCCATCATGCTTGTGCACAAATATCAATTGAGGAAAAAAAAGTAGCCGTCCGCCACACACAGAGCAGAAGGGTCGGCAGCACGCTGCCAGACCAATGCTATGGCAGTGTTAAATGAGATACACAATAGAAACACTGACCAACAGGGTAAAGTGAGAGCAGATCCAGGGTGAAACAGTAAGTAATGGCTCTCTTTTTCATATCTGGGGTGCAGTGAAAGCATGGAACTGTGGACCCTGGCACCGAAAACTATCTCAGCGCTGACCTGGCCTAAGGCACGTGTGTCACTGTGGTCTGTCACAAAGAGAATGTGGAGAAGTGCAATGGTGCTCTTCAGGGTCAGAGGCCTGGGTTCTAATCCAGGCTCAGCTATTAGATTGCTGTTAGCTTCCCCAGTGCACTGAGTTCTTTTGGATACACATTAAGCAATGTTATTCTAGGATGGGGGAGGAGTCAGCAGTTGCCAGCACTGGCTACTCTCCCAGAGGACCTGGGTTTGATTCCCAGCACCCACCCAGAGGCTTCCAGCTCCATGAGATCTGATGCTTTCTTCTGGCCTTCCCGGCCAACAGACACAGATGTGGTACACAAGCAAACATTCATACACATAAAATAATATTTAAAACAGATTAAGAAAATGCTTGTGGGTTTCCCATGGAGAAATGAAAATAAATTATTGTTACTATCATAGTTACTTATAGTAGTAAAATGTCGCCTCTGTGACTTTTCCAATGATATAATTAATACTGGCCTACCTTTCACCTGTCTACTCTCTGCAGACAAAGGGGTGCCACATGACTTTTGAACTAAATAGGATTCAATATCACGTTTTTAATATGCTAAAATATTTTCAGATGCTTTCCAATGTCATTTGCATATAGACAATTTGTTGCCTAATTATGGATGCTATTCATTTATTAAAATAGTCCCTAAAGGAAATATGCTTGACAATTTTAGTAGTTACATTTTGTTATTTTACTTCAAAAATAATTGATATGTCATGTAGAAAAGTGTTTCAGCTTAAATGTTTTAGCCAGTTGTCTCCATTTTGTGCACTATTTTCTCAACTATTCTGATGCAACAAGACCTTGGTGGGCTAGTTTGTCCAATTCTTCTATTTACTTTTTCTTGTTTGTATGTGTATGTCTGTGTGGTATAAAAGGGTCTGTGTAAGCATGTCTGCATGTGTGTGAGCACATGTGTGACGATGCTTACTCAAGTACATGTGCACACTTCTAAAGTTGATGCCAGCAGCCTTCCTCGATTGCTCCTCATTAATTTATCTATCCATTATTTATTGTTTGTTTGTTTGTTTTAAGGCAGTGTCTTTCAATCAGATGCAGCGCTCATGGATATGGCTGCTTTTGTTAGACAGCTCATGTGGGGACTCTCTATCAGACCCAGAGCTCACGGGTACTGCTGCTCTTGTTGACCATCTTATTCAGGGAGCGTCTTTTCTCTGCCTTCGGAGGCTGGACTTGCAGGCTGGCCAGCACTCTCCCAGGATCCACTCAGGTTCCGGGGATCCAAACGCTGGTCCTTGCGCTTGACTCTCAAGCTTCCTAACCACTGGGCGATCTCCAAGCTCCACTTTATCCAGAATACTCTGATTTCTGAAGTCTGTGAGTCTTCATTACAGGTGCTGAAGAACAATGCGTAGTGAATGATATGATGCCCATTCCAACTGCCAGGATCAAAAGCAACGGTGATACAATGCTGATACTCGTATGTGTGTGAGAGACAGACAGACTTTACAGTGTTGGCTTTCACATTCATGCTCTATTTGATCAACTCATTGATGAAGGAAGGTTTTTTCAGAGTCACGTTTTTTCAGAGACCTCACCCTGAGTATGCAAATCAGGAACAGGGAGCAGATGAAAGACTCCTACCTTGAGTAGCTGCTCCGAGTTCAAATCCCTCTTAAGCCACGTCTGTGCTCGGCACCTCACTATGATTAGTGGTGCTGAAGCTGCAAGTGAGAGTCTCAGACTCACCTTCCCGATCCTGTCATTCACTCATCACTGCCAGTCTGTGCTTAATGGCTTTCACATCCCCTTAACAAGTTTTGTTGTTGTTAAACTATGAAAAGATTTTTTTTAATGGGCAGAATATTTTGCTTATTTTGTGGAGGCTTAGGTATGATTTGAATGTATGCCCCGGGATGAATATGCTTGAGGCTGGGTCCCTGTCTGGCAGTGAGTGCTGGAGACAACAGCTGTGAGGGCCAGTACAAGCTCTTCAGGCTACTGAGGCTCTACATCCTGAGGGGGTGAATGCTGGCCTTTTGTGCTAGTGTAGTTCTCAGGAGAACGGGGATCAGAGCACACTGTCCAGCGCCTCTGATGTTTCCAGTGGGGTGATGTGGTGCCGCCTGGCCATTTCCTGTCCACACAGCCGGCGGTTCTCCAAGCTGAGGAGAGCTGGCACCTTGTTCTTTGTTCTCTAGACCTATGAGTCAAAAAGTCTTTGAATGTATGTACTTTTAAAACAACAGCATAAGCACACTAATACCATTTGTTTAAACAAAAGAAGAAATGAACATTGACAATAAAAAAAATGCATCATCAAAAAATGTCATCAGGGCAAAAAGTAGATTCACCTATGTCAATAACTGTTAGTGTTGTTTTGCCTTTTATCTGCAGTGGAGAGGTTTGGTGGCCTTCAGTGAATCCTGCTTGAGGGTCTCATGATATGAACTCTAGAGCGGGAAGGGTCTTAGGAGCCCTTGAGTGTCCATGTGCTAGGAGGGAGTGCATGGAAATGTCAGGTTCGTAAGTCACTTGCTGACTAGTATCAGCTTCTTTGGATGGCTATGGACTGCTACCGATATTTGAATTGATAATTCTCTCTGTTCAGTAAATGCTTTCATCGACTTATATTCATACCATTCCCTATGATCAAACATAGAAACTACTGACTCCCCCGCACCCCATCAAAAATTTTTCTAAAGTGCCTCTGAAATGCCTTCAGATCCTGGAATATTTTGTGTTATCTGATTTGTTTTTATTAAGAATCTTCACATATGTGTGTGCATGCGTGTGCGTGTGAGTTTATCTGTAAACAGTCATGAAGAATGTAAGCTGTACTCTGCACTTGATTTCACATAGCATTTTCTGAGAGATTTGCCCATCATGTTTTCACTTTCATCTTCCCTAACTCACTCCAAATGGAGTGGCTAAGTCATGCATGTTTGCCACCCTATTCAGCACTTCGATTTCTTTTCTGAAATGATTGCGCCTTCTGGGTGAGTTCTCCGTAGTAAGCCCGTTTAAAACATTTTATGCCTCGTGATTCTGACAACACATCAAGAGGAACTGATCAAGGAAAACAGATTTCTTGCTAATTCCCACTGTGAATGGCTTTCTCATTAATTATTTTTTACTTCAACCTTTAAAAAGTACAGGTAATTGTTTCATAAGAGAATTCCTTTTGACCTCTGTCTTCAAACCTTATTCTTTGTTAAATACTGTGAAGGAAGTAATTCTTACGTAGTAGTTTAAGTTTATTTCTATAGTGGGTATGTACTTGGTTTCTCTCAGAATTTAGACACCCCAGTAATTCTCTAACTCACACAGTGCTTTGTTTCTTTATTTCAAGCTTATTTAACATTGAATAATTTCTTTCTACAGAGATATAAAACTGGAGATATATGTTTTAACGATCTCATAAGAAGAGAGGGCAAAATGAATGAAATTTCAGCTTTTCTTAGTCATAGAATCAAATTTATTATCTATGGACTAAAACAAGATGGTGTGGCTTAACAGATACGCTTCCTCAAACATCATTAACAGGCTCTTTAAAAGAACGTGCTTGATCTATTTTCTTCCGTGCATTTTTTTTTGATTAGTTGATTTCAGGAAAAACTACCAATTTTATATTATAAAAGTATCAAATGCTAAAAATACAGTACCCTTTTCAGTACAGTCACTTCATCCAACAGCTCCCTATTATGTGGCCTTGGAACTCTTAGAGAAGGCCAGCAGAAGACAAAATGAGATGGCAGCCAGGAGGAAATGTACATCAATTTGTCCACACCTTTAGGTTTGAAATGTTGCCCGTCGCTCGGATTGTAAAGAAAACACTCTGAATGTCACGTGTTGACGTGGTCTATAACAAAGGTGCAAGCTGGTCCAGACTCCCCAGTTATAATTCCACACAGTGAGAAGCAACGCTGGGAGGTTCCAGCCTGCCAGGAACCTCATGGGCACAGGGAAGGAGAGAAAATGTCTTGGGGACCATGCAAGAAATTAGCAAGATTCAAATAGAGATAAAAATAGAAACTACGGCAGCCAAACAAGTGCCTTTTAAAAAAGAACTTCTGAAAGAAGTGCCAGAATTTATAAATACTAATTTTACGTGTGAAAAAAATTGTTGAATAAACCTACCTGAAAAATTTGAATTTAGGTTTCAGATTGATGGAGTTCAAAAATAGAAAGTTACATGCATGTGTATTATAATACATAATGCAATATATACTATCTATAAAATAAAAACGTGTAAAACAAGAAAATATAATATATATATATATATATATATGTGGATGTGAGTGGATGTATATGAATCACCAGAAGGATGTTTCAAACATAATTTGACACATTTAAATAATGTAAAGAAAGCATAAATATCAAAATAGCCGAATTACTTTAGCAAATTATCTGTCTAAAAATAATGAAGATAGGTATATTTATACATAACCTTCTTCCACACATAGAAACCACTTATGCAGATCCTTTTTGTTTTTAAACTTGGAAAATATAGTAGGTTGGCTCATTTTCTAAATATGTACCACTCTGTTTTGCATATGTACATATTCATCCAGGCAGGAATGCAGAGTTTCGCTAAATTTTGTAGATTAAAAATACAGGAAACAGTTAAATTTGGACTTTTGAAAAACAATGGATTTTTAAAATAAATACATCATGAATATTGCTCGGGATTCATCTGTGTCAAAAATATCACAGAAATGTACATATGATTGGGACCCCCCCTTTTTTTGCAAGTCTGAAGGGATATGTTTAGGGTTCCCGTCTTCCTGGAACCATGGCTCCTATCCTCTTACCCACTACTGTCTGCTTTTGCCACTTTATGAGTCATTATCCATCAACAGGATGAGTGATGATATAGAACCTGCCACTTCCTTGCCTAAAACTTACATTGGCTCATCTTTGTCCTTAGAATAAAGTGCTGGCTTTTTATTATGATCTGCAATGCCCTGGTTCAAATGTTTTGCCTGGCCTCACCATGCATAGACAGTTGTCCTTCACACTGACCAATTTCAGGCCCTTCCCTCTGCTCAACGTCTTCATCCACTCCACAGTTCATACCTAAAGACTTTCAGGTTTGTTTACATGAGTCTTTGTGACCGCAGTGGGACATCCTCAAAGAGGCTGCCTTGGTCATCCTTGAATGTCTTCTCCTTGGCACACCAATGCCTTTGGTTGGATGATGCTTCATGTGAAAGGGATGTCATATATTACAAGATGCTCAGTGGCAGCTCTGACCCCAGCTGTGCTGATTAGAAATGTCTCTACACATTACATATTGTTGCTAGGGGTAAAATCATCCTCAGGAATTACAGTCAGCCATCTTCTACAGGTATTTCTATCACATTGCTCTGCTGACCTGACCCACAGTCCCTATGAATGGAATATCTGTAGTTGTTAGTTTGCATTTGGAAACTGCCAGTGGGCTCCTTCAGTTTCACTAGAAGAAACACTTCATATATATATAAAGGTTGGTTGTTTTATTCAATACCAATATGTCCTTTTTTTAGAGTTATGCTTGGCGCATGTAGATGCTCAATAAACAGAAACTAACTACATGAAAAAATGTGGAACCTTCACAGATATTGATAGGCTCAAGTGAAGTGACAGCAGACAAGAAGTGACCCCTTGTTTCCAAAGTAGAGAAGACTACTCATGAAGTCCACGAGACATGTAATAAGCCATACAACATGAAAAGGCTACCGTCATTTTGTAGAAGGTTCAGGGGAACAAAAATGCTGATTGGGCAGGTCAGCCTTATGCAAGCCATTCTCCCTCACCAGGAGCAACACTGCCAAGGCTCTGCAGACCTCACCTACAGAGCTGAGAACAGTGTTTGGGCACAAACCACACAGAGAATGGGGGAGAGGAGCTCCACAAATTAAATTAGGGTTCCTTTAACACAGGAAAGCATTTAGGAGAATCAGCTTACAGAATACACAGAATACACTTCTGTGCCGGCGTAAGCGGATCAACGGGAAGCTACCAAAGACTCTTTTGAAGTGAAGGCTGAAGAAAGGTCTGGAAGAAATGTGTATTGGCATATCCTTATTGTATTACGCATTGTTAACTAGAAGGTAACATAGTTCTTGCTGTTAATCACAGCCTAATTTTCAGGACTACATATGAACCAAACATGAAGGACTTTTTATGGTGTCTGTTTATGTTTTATGATTAATTAAATAATTAAAGTATGACCTGCCCACTAAGAAATTCATAAACATTAACTGTAGAGCTCTGGACATTTTATAAGAAGCAGTTCAAGAATGAATCGCTTAGAAAAGAGTGTGGCCAGAGATGCCCTTTGTTCCATGTGCTGTCCTCTTTTTTCTAAAGCAAGCTCTATGCTGATTTCCATCCTCACTGAGCGCATCGCCAACCTTTGAAGTCTACACAGAAATTGCACAGCATCCGACGTCTGCTCTCCTCCTGTCCTGCTCACAGCTATCACCCAGGTTGCTGTGACTGCAGATAAATTCTTATATAATACCATTGTAAAAATCCACCATGATGCTTGTATTGAATCTATCTGGGTTGCCTCCTGCTTCTCCTTTTGGTAAGTATCGTTTCTTTGAGTATATGTGTCCCTGTTCTTTGTAGGTATATGGCTTAGAAGAAAAAAAAAAGCTGGTACTTGTACATTGTGTTTTCACCAATGATCATTTTGATTGCTCTACACCAGTAGAAATATTCTTAGAATGTGTTAAGTTGTAGAATTAAGGACGCATAAAAAGAAAAGCATTGCCTTAAAAGAAATGGCATCTAGTCTAATAATTTTCCGTATGCTTGGCATACTTCAGAGGTTATAACAAAGCTGATCACTTCCTTTTGTGCAAATTTACCCCTGTGCCTACTTCAGACCAGATAATGATGGCAAGGATCTACCTAGTCTAGAAAATTTAAGCTAGCTACCGCTGGAATGCCGGAACTGTGGGAGCAATGTGTGCTGTGAGTGCAAATCATAAAAACATTGCTGCTTTACACAGTAAGTTTACAAGGTCACATGGATGCTTGCTTACTGTGCATATGGTAAGAACTGTGCATTTCCAGTTAAATATAGGAGCAGTTCTGGCTGTAAAGAAGTAGTTTAAGAAATCGGGAGAACTATAAATGGCCATCTGCTCTATTCTCCATTTTTTATTTGCTGAATTAACCCAGTGCAATATTTTAATGAATAATGGGTTGGTATTCCATCTGCTCATTAATTTTTTTTTGCACTATACTATAATCCATCATTTTTACTGAGTGGAAACAATTTGCTACTTTGTAAAAATATTTTTAAAAAATAGAGACAGTGGGTGTAATTCAACTTTCCGTTAGTTCTAAGTGTGTTTGCCGATGGAGATGATGAGAGTATCTTTCGAGTCAAGGTAGCAGGAAATGATTTCAGTTGAGGAGGATGACACATATTGAGTGATGTCTATCTCTATTTTACCATCAAAGTGTTTTGGATTTATTTAGAAAGACAAGAACATTCACGTGACTATAGGTGTCACAGATGCCTATGGCCTCAGTGATAAAACACTGTCAAAAAGATTGTAAGGAGAAGTTCTCTATAAATAATGTAAAACGCATGTCACCAGTGAACTGAGCTTATGGTGTTTCAACTCTGTACTCAGTGCTGTGAATCTACAGCCAATCTGAACGTGAAAGAGAGAGCAAGAGGGAGCAAGAGAGAGCAAGAGAGCGCATATTCACATGTGCTAGAGCCTGCACCTGTACACCTGCACACATTTAAATTAAAATTTCACTCAAGTATATTTTTACCTCATGTTTTATGGTCCCTGTCTTTATTTCTCTTATGCTGGCTGGAACATTCTATGCTTTCAGGCTATTTAAGGTCCATGTGTCTGAGAGCAGATGTCGGTTTAATGGTGTCTTTAAGGCCCGCTGTGCCACTTCCATAAGTAGATTTCCCGAAACAGGGTTTGACCAGAGGGTTCAGACTGACATTTGGAAACCTGAAGGCTACAGCGAGAGATGCACAAAGGGAAGGGTCTTTAAAATAGTCCAGTATTGACAAGTTTAAAGATTTCTGTATCATTTACTAAATATTTTCTCTCTGGGAGGCTTTCCAGCTCAGTCAGTCTTAAATATTTTATCAACAGAATTTTTAAAGCTCCACTCACTTCTCAGCTCTTTGGCCTTAGGGTATTCCTACCTATCAGCTGAGGTTTATCATTCCCCATAAAGATGAGGGCTATCTCGTGAAGAAAGAATAGTAGATAATTAGTAACAATATCTACATGGATTAGAAGAAGCCAAAATACATCAATGTTATTTTGAAAGTATGGTTAAATTATAAATTTATGGCCTAATGTACTAATAATGTTGTGTAAAGTATGAGAACCACAGAGACCCAAAGGTTAATCCTATCACACTTTACTTATAGCTTTGCCTGCTGAGGTAGATGGATACCTCAGGCTTTGTCTTTGAAGTATTATACACTCATCTTTTCTTAAGCCTCTTGATCCCCACACATTGATCATATGGATTACATCCAATTTCCCCCACATTATTAACCAGGGTATTTAATGAAATCAGAATGATTCCATTCTCATGTATACAGTAAATGATATATTATTTTAAGAGAAGATTTTATGACAACTTAAAGACCAAGCAAAACCAGAACACCAAATAAACACACAAACAAACCATAGCACCCCACACAAACACAAAACCTAGACCCCAAACAAATACACAAACCTAAACCTCCAAACACACAAATAAATCACAGCACCCCCAAACAAACTATAACACCCAACACAAACACAAAACCTAGAACCCCAAACAAATACACAAACCTAAACCTCCGAACACACAAATAAATCACAGCACCCCCAAACAAACTATAACACCCAACACAAACATAAGAACTAGAACCCCAAACAAATATGAAAAAAAACCCTTACCAAAACACACAAACACACAAATCAGAACCCCAAAACAAACATGCAATCCATAGCTCCCCCAAGCATAACAGTCAAACACACAAATAAGAACCCCAAAATACTCAAACCATAGCATCACCAAACACACAAACATACAAACCAGGACCCCCAAACAACACACAAACCACAACATGTCCCCACACACAAACTTACAAGCCAGAACTCCCAAACAAACTATAGCATCCCCAAAGAAATATATAAACATAGCACCCCAAACAAAAAAAAAAAACAAAATGGAACCCACAAACTCACAAACATACAAATCAGAATCCTCCAAACAAACGCTTTATGCACAACCTCCAAACAAACACACAAGCACACAAATCAACCCCCCTTAAACAACACATAAACCAGACCCCCCTCAACAAACAAACAAAACCAACTCAGAAAAATTAAATGAGCCACACACGTAAGTGTTGTAGTTCCAGTGACTATAAATATAAAATGGCTGGTACCAAATGTCCAAGAAAGGTCTTTCCTACTGGCTTTATCTTGAAATTTTTACTTCTCATTTTATATTGTTGTCAAGTTTCACAACAGACAAAGACTGGTCTTAAGACCTTTTGTTCAGAATATGGAACTATAACATCTCACCGGGACTCACAAGAACTTGACAAGTTGTTATAAGCTGAGGCACACATATGGAAGGCATCTTATAGAAGAAAATTATGTCAATCACGTGACTAATCAGTATCCCACCAAGTCACAGCTGGTCCCTCCATACATTATTTATATATACTGATGGCTATAGATTTTTTTCAATTATGAAGAAAGCATACAACATTAAAAATAATTATGTTATATGAAAATGTGTCTGTGAACTCAATGAAAACCATTTCATTAAGACATGCTTTAGTCTGAAACATACAAAGCTATAAAGTTCCTGGGGAAAAAAAAACCCTTAATGATGGAAAATAACGTTCAAGATGGCTTCTGGTTAAATACTCAAACAAACATAGATAAATGGTAAAAGTCATTTCCCTGCCTTATGGAATGATTAGGTGCACCTGCATAGTTCTTGTGTTCTCATGACCAAACATGCTAGGTACACAGACACTCAGGAGCAACTGAGAAAATGGAACTAGCAGAAACCCATGGGGTTGGTAGAGACTCTCCATGGGAAAGCCTGGTTGTGAATCTTAGCTCTTGTGCTCAACTCTCTCCAGTTGGGGAATATGGTTTCATCTCCTCAAATTTCCATTTATACACCTGGGTACAAAATCAGCTACCTTTTTATGTTATTGTGGGAATTAAACTTTTTAAGTCTCAGTTCTGTGCCTGGCAGAGTTTGTACTAAAAAAAAAAAATCCAATAACTGTTTCATATAGTGATTCTATGCCAAAATAGAAGTATTTATTTCTTCTTAAGCAAAAATGTGGAGTGAGAAAAGAGGCTTAAGTATACATATCAAACATGCTGGGGGGTGGTTCTCAGGGCATTGCCGATTCCATTGCTCCCATGTGATTTATCTTAATCAATACCCAGGAGTGTTGGAGTGTGATTCTTCCTTGCAATCAATCCATTGACAGCCAATGTTTAAATTATTATTGGCATTTCCTTTGTCCCTGTGTGTTAATTGTAATAGTCTGGTGTTCAGAAAACACAGATTATGCCTGCAGATTAAAATCCATTAGAGAATAAATTATATTTGTCAAATCGTAAAAAAGTTTGATTTGGAAACATGTTCCAATAAAAGGACTGTGCTGATTATTGTGTTAATGAGAACACCTTCTTGGCTATTGAATACTACAAATAATCAATGTTTTACTTCCTCATGTCTCAGAGCACATAATTTGTAGTTCTCTGAAATGGAAGAGACAGATAGTACCAAATCTTTGTTTTATAGCTCATTCCCCAGAGAAGCTTATAGCTGTGCTGGAAAAGAAATGAAAAAAATAAAAACTTAAGACATATTGTCTGAACTATACACTGGAATATCATAGAATTTTTTTAACCTTATCAAGTAAAGCTCAAGGGTATTAACTATATGATCAGCCACAAAAATATATCAGGCTTACAAACAAGTAAAAAGCAGAGACGTGTCAATTCCACTTTTCATTGTTACTTTTGCTTCTTTTCTTTTTTTTCCTTTCTTTTTGACCTTCTGTCCTACTCTACAACTTACCTATCAACATTTTGTAAATGATGAGAATAAGTTTATCTGTCATCTGTCTATCTATCTATCTATCTATCTATCATCTATCTATCTATCTATCATCTATCTATCTATCTATATCTATCTATCTATCTATCATCTATGTATCTATGTATCTATGTATCTATCTATCTATCTATCTATCTATCATCTATCTATCTATCTATCTATCTATATCTATCTGTCTATCTATATCTATCTATATCTATCTATCTATCTATCTATCATCTATGTATCTATCTGTCATCTTTCTCTATATACATGTATATGTGTATATATAATCTATTGTAGCTTCTCTTTGCTACTCTGTGGCACACTTCCCCCACTCTGATTTCACCCTTTAACACTAGACAGGAAAGAAACTGTGATAGAAATGAAAGAAAAAATAGGAAAATCCCTGAATCTAATTTCTTTTCTTCTGATTCTTCCTTGAGCATGGCTAGTAGCAAACCACCACCCACCTCCCTAAACTACCAAGGACCACCCACCCACCTCCAGGGTCCCTAGCAGGAACTTCAAATGTCTCGCAGTTACAGAAACTATCTGCAGCTGGCACATCCTCCGTTAGAGCACGAGGTAAATCATAAATCAGCTGCTGTGGACAGTCTGAAGCAGCCTCCGATTCCCCACACCTGGGAATAAAATGAAAACGCATTCATATAATACTTCTGTGTTTCTTAACAAAAACAAAATTCAAGAATTCTCACTACAATTTATCTATTTACCTACTTAGTTAGCATCTATCTATCTATCTATCTATCTATCTATCTATCTATCTATCATATATCTATTTACCTATCAATAAAGCATCTATGATCTTCTCTATATCTGTTTCTGTGAAATAAAGCAATATTAACGTTTTAAAGTGAAAATCAAAGAGTTTGTATGGTTGCTGCAATATCAAGCAGTATTAACAGAAATATTTATTTTATGTCAGCAAAGAAGGATATGAGTGCCTATTTAGGGCCAAGAATATGCTAGGGCCCATCAAATTCCTCACATTCACAACTTTATCTGCAAAGGTTTTCCAGTGTATTTAGAGAAACAAGACAGGAAACAACTGTGAAGATAATTTGAAGTCAAATAAACTGTGTCAACAATAGTATAAAGCACAGGTCTTCCAGAAAGTATTAAAAACATCGACATCAGATAGTGGGGGGGGGGGGTCTCAGTGACTCGCAGAAGATGCAAGTAAGCTTTTCTTCAGCGTACAAAGGGAAGAATTGCCTTCCACGGTATCATGGAGAAGACACCAGATTGTGAGGGTTTGGAGCTCACCATGCTCCAGCTTGACTGAAATAGAAATACCATGGGCACAAAGGTAGAGAAGGAATTAGGACAGTCATGGGGCCTTGAGGAGGAAATGCAGAGCTCTGGGTTTCAAGCGCAGGCAGGGGACGCTGGAGACTTCTAGGGAGGCAAAGCCTTTGAATTTGTCAGTAGGTGTAGAAAAGGACTCCAGAAGTAAAAATGGGGGGTCAGTAGGTGTTTAAAAATGACTAATCAACTATGAGATGCTGAAGACGCTGTTTCAACACTCCTGGAGGAAGACAAGAACAGGCTTGGCAGGGAGCCAGGGTGACATGTGGGAAGGACTCTGAGAGCAGCACTTGGTCTGCTTGACTCCACCATTTCTTTTTTCAACTTCTTGATGCTTCTTTTAAGGTCGTTCTTTATAGCTTGACAACTATGCAATCCCTCTCTGTGGGGTGTGTGTAAGGCTGAGTAACTAGCTCTCCTAACTTCTGTGTCCCACGCATCCCCAGTTTCATGCCTCATAATGTTTTCCTCAGTTATGATAAATTTAGCTTTGGCTCTGAGCTTTCCAAGCTGGCTCTGGACTCATCCTCGCATCTGCTTCCTGGGCTCCTCACGGGAATCTCAAACTGAAAACGCTCCTGACTAAAGTCAAGGTAACACTTCACCTGTGGCCCCCTCTCAGCCTGCACAGTTTAATGGATGGTGACTCTGTGCTTTAGTAAGGCTTTGGGCTCCCCTCACAGCAGGTTGCCTGGACTTTTTCAGACATCTAAAGAGCTGTAGATGTAACTTAGTGATACAGCACTTGCAAAGCTTGTGCAAAGTCCTGGGTTTGCTTATCTGGTATGGCAAAAATAAAGCAGTGTCCACTGCAGGATTGAAGCAGACATCTAATTGTACAGTTCTTTTCTTCAAAGCCCTTTCTTTGTCCTTAAGGGTGGCACTTGAAATACAATGCAGAATTCTTCTTCTTATTTACACAGCTTGGTGTGATCAGGTCCCCCATCTCACCCCAACCCTGCATCCTGCCACAATAACCCTCTCTAACTTGCTTCAGATGCTCCTCTCAGCCTTCTTAGTGCAATGTTTAACTTCTTTGTCATCTTGACACACAACAACCGGGAATCATCTGTGAAGAGGGCCTAAGTGAGGCGTTATATAGGTCAGGCTGTGCGTGTCTATGAGGGATTGTTGTAATCAAGTCTCTTGGTGTGGAAAGATGGAGCCCACTCTGTGGCAGCACGCCCTAGAAGGTGATCCTGATCTGTGAGAGTGGAAAAGGGGGCTGAGCGCCGGCTGACAAACAGTTGAGAGTGCACACATGCATCCTCTCCATTCTCTCCCAGATGTAACTAGCTGCTTTGGGTTCTGCCTTGACTTCCTTAAAATAATGGGCTATAACCTGGAACTGTAATCTGGAACAAAACCCTGCTTTCCTCTGTTGCTTTTTTGTTTTCCTTTATCACAGTAATGAAAGCAAAACTGGGTCACTTTGTTCCTTTAATATCCAGTACCATGCCGTTGTGTCCAGGAGCCCTCACCCATGTGAGTTCCTCTTTCTATAATGTTTCTGTAAGAGCTGTAGAAATTTACACATCCGGCCCTTTGTTCTGGTTCCAGGCCCACCTCCTCATCTCCCTCTCCCTCTCCTCTCCTGCTCCCACTCCTCCTCTCTCTCCCTCTCGCTCTCACTATGTGTGTGTGTGTGTGTGTGTGTGTGTGTGTGTGTGTGTGTATGCAGGTGTGTGCACGCCTATCTGAGGTCAGTGACAGTTGTCTTCCTTTGTTGCTGTCCACCTTATTTTTTTTCCTGAGGTTGAGTCACTGACCCGGAAGCAAACTGATTCATGAGACTGGTGAGTGCTCAAGCCTCCTGGACCCATCTGCCTCCTACCCCCTAGCTGCAAGGTTACAGATGTGCACCCTGTATGTGAATGACTTTTTACATTGGGTGGTAGAGATCTGAACCAGGTCCTCACTCATGTGTAGCATGTCCTTACACACCAAACTTTCTCCTCAAACCCCAAGCCGCCCTTATATCTCAACATGCATTAATATGCTACTTACTGCATAGATACTATTTTATGACTGACTCTTTTGGTATAACTCACATAATTTGAAATTTTATTTATCACACATATCATATGTGCTACACACCTTCTGAAGACCTTTACAAGTTTACTGCTTACAATATTCATAACAAGCCCCATGATATAAATAGTATTCTTGCAGATTAAATCCATGACTGCCTCTTTATTGTCATGTGCTATGTAGAGCAAATTAATCAAAAAAAGTCTATCTCTGAAATCTCTTTCTTTTAATTGCATTGTGGGAGACAGTCAATAAAATGATGTTTGATGAGGGTTGTTGGCCAAGTCAAATGGAGTAACCAACTATTTGTTGTGTTGGGCACGAGGCTATGAGTAGACATGTAAGGGACTATTCATCTAAGATGTTCAAAGTCCTTGGGCTAGGACAGCAGAACCACCAGCTTTATAGCTAGTGAGTAACAGGAGCACAAAGGCCATTGGATAACTGTGTACAAAAAGAGGGGTGTCAAGAAAGGCTTAGTAGAGAGAGGATGTTGGCGTTGAAAGAGCTTAGGAATCTGGGAGTCGTGACACACACCTGTGATACTAGTATTTTGGAGGTAGAGGCAAGAGGCTTGTACTGACTTTGAGGCCAGAGAAAATGGGCTATATAGCAAGGCCCTGTCAAAACAAAAACAAGAACAAAAATGAGGATGAATGGTATTTGAAGATCATCTCTGTATTCGGGGTAATGTGGAAAGGAATGGTGATGATAGGTATAAGTTCCCAGTCTTTCCTGACACAGGAACAAGCATGAAAAATGGAAAAATTTCATGTTGTGAATCTTTGTACCAGTTGGGGCTTCACGGAGAGAAACCATATTAATTTCTGAAAATCTGACTTCTTATTAGTGCCATAAATTGCTAGAGGACTATTGAAAACTCAGAAGTGCGTATGTGTAAAAATTATTGATAGGAATTAAACTGATATGTTCCCATTTTATAGGATCTGTATAGATTATAGAATATAGAATAAATATAGAATCCAAGCTTCATTCAGCCTGTCCTTCTTACAGTTGTTATTTGAGTATATTATTTAAGATTGCTTTTTATTCCTTTACATTTAATCTATCCGTGTGTCTTTGCTTGGATTTGTGCACCTGCGTGCAGGTAGCTGGGGACAGAAAAGGGTGTGAGTCCTCAGGAGCTGGAGTTTGAGGAGGTTGTGAAGTGCCCTGTGTGGGTGCTTGGAATAAAACTCGTGTCCTTCGGGAGAGCAGTGTATACTCTCAGCTGCTAAGCTATCTCTTTAGCCCCTGATGTTAGAAAACCACAGTTTTTGTTGACTTTCAGGCTTACTTCACAATAACATTCTTTAGTATAAACATACTTAACATTTATATATTATCAATCTTTAAAATCTGTTCAATTGGTTTTTCTGTGGCTAAATGGCGGCATAGAATCTTTTAGCATTCCACATATCCCTGACAAAACAGAGCATACTTTAGCTGAGCTGTTTTGAAATTTTCTTACATTAGGATGAAGCTTTATGGTTTGTGGAGCTGGCTTTTTCAGCTTACTTTGCTTTTTGTTGTTGTTTTCTTCTTCAGCAGATCTAGCTGTAGTTCAGAATGCTAGACCAAAGGGAGCTAGTTCAGAATATCCTGTTTAAGCCCAAGAAAACCCCAAAAAGCAGGTAGAGCGTGTTCAGATAGCGATTGAGAGCATGCTATTCCTAAACGAGGCAGAGCACCATGCAGGGTAATGGATCAAGTGGTGTAGTGAGCGCAACACTGATGCACACTGGTTCCCAGGACAGGAGCTTCAGTCATTTGCGGGCCATTCATCACTGGAATGCATCACTAGACTTTTCTGGGCCTCTATAAATCACACCTAAAAACGAGCTGGTAGAGAAGAGACAAATTCAACTCTAGGATCCCTTCTTCCTCAAAGTTCAGAGAATGAAGTAAATGAAGCTGAGTAGATGCAATCATTAGGAGACTCTTGGGAGCCATGGTGGTTTTAAGAACTTCTGACAGTTTGCTGGGACATGCCACCCCTGGGAGTCAAAAATTGGGATGGTCTCCTTCCATGGGATGTAGAAAACATTACTTTCATGTCTACATCTGGCCCCTTCCTGTGCGTGCGGCCTGATTTTCTTCTATTAGGCATTTAAAAATCCTTTCATATAGTAGATAAATTTTATGCTAAAATATTTTTTAAAGATCAGAAAGATTTTTTTCAGGTACTGTAGATTGATGAAAACAAGGTTGACAGAGCCTAACAAAAATGCTATTGTTGGTTTGTGGTTAGATCAAATTTTCTGAACCACCTGCCCATGGAATGTGGAATGAGAAATAAACTTAAAAAAAATATTTTTAGCAAACTATAATTCATATGTTGAAAATACGGAGGATGCATTTTTACATACTTTCTCATGAAGTCTATCACACAGTGAGTCCAGGGTACCTGTTTCCATGGTTACTGATGGGAGTTGCTGCTTTGTGTCCTAGGTGCAGACTAGGAGACTGAGTGGAGGCCAGGTTACTGAGCCCTGCTACTGCGTTCACCAAGGGCTTTTATTTTCATCATGTAAGATCAAAGACGGCGTTTTATTACCAGTTCCTCAGAAGTTTCTGAGTCTAAAATTCTGTTTTTATTTAGCAAAACTCCCAAGGTTCTCTCAATATCAGCCTTCCACCAATTACTGATCTTTATTTACTTCCTGTACAAATGTCAGTGTACATAACTCAACTGAGAATCCTTGATCTGAGGAGCAGAAATCATTCTATTCTGGGCCAACTTTGGAAATATCACTTTCTTGGAGACTGAACTGCCATGGGCTACAACTGTGCAGGGGTTCTAGGTTATTTCCATGCATGTCCTTGGTTGGAGTATTAGTCTCAGAAAAGACTCCTGGGTCCAGGTTTTTGGGTTCTGTTGTTCTCCTTGTGGAGCTCCTGTCCCCTTCAGGTCTTTCTATCTCCCCCTTATTTCATAGGATTCCCTGCACTCTGCCCAAAGTTTGACTATGAGTCTCAACATCTGCTTTGATACCCTGAGAGGCCCTCTGTGGTAGGCTCCTGTTGTTCCCTGTTTTCTCCCTGTTCCGATGTCCATCCAGTTTGCTTTCTGAATGAGGATTGATCATCTTACCCAGGGTCCTCTTTCTTGTTTAGTTTCTTTAGGTGTACAGATTTTAGTTTGTTTAGCATATGTTATATGTCCAATATCCACTTAAAAGTGAGTATATACCATGTGTGTCTTTGTAATGGGATCAAGGAATCTCTCTAACATGAACTCAGTAGCTGGCTCTTTTTTTTTCACTCTGAGGGGGGGAACAGCCTTACCAGGCCATAGAGGAGGACAATGCAGCCAGTCCTGATGACACCTGATAGGCTAGGATAAGATGGAAAGCAAGGAGGACCTCCCCTATCAGTGGACTTGGGGAGGGGCATGGGAGGAGATGAGGGAAGGAGGGATTAGAAGGGGATAAGGGTGGGGGTTACAGCAGGGATACAAAGTGAGTAAGCTGTACTAATTAAAAAATAAATTAATTTAAAAAGAAATATCACTCTTTAACAGCAAGATTATGCAGGAGAATTGTAGACCTCTGGTTGGCATTTCTATAGATGATGCAGACCTATCAGGAGAACTTTATGAGCCCCAAGATCAAGTTAATATTTTATGTTTCTGAGGTGATCCACTGGATGATTATATTAATTCTATTTATTTTCTTCAAGTCCACAAATGGAAGTTGGTGAAGTTTATAATATTGGACTGGGAACTTATTAATTTACCTTTGATTGTCACATAAGAGGTATCAAAAATTGTTATTGAATGGACAGAGCATTATCGACTTTCAAGCAAAGGACATATACAAAGGATGATGATTACATAATAACTCATGATTCAATAGTGGCGAAAGGCCATCTTCTCTTCTGTAAATGTATTTCCAAGACATGAGAGTTCAGAGTGAAATGGAGTCTTCCAGACCTTAAGATACTTAGCACTGGCATGTTAGGCTAATTTATGGTTATGACTTTTGTAGCATGTCATGGAGATAATTTGTCTACAATCATTTCTTAGACATCACTGAATAGCCATCCTGTAATAAAAGTCCATCATTATTATATTGAATCAGACTTAAATAGAGAGTGTAAGTTGTTCTCTATTGTAGAATGCATTTAAATACCTTGATTAAACTCTCCTAACTCAATTTCCAATGACATTTCTTGCCCTTAGTGGTTAGCATTTCCTGCCCTACATAGTAAATTCCTTCCCTTGGTTTCTTACCATGTTCATTGATTCTATTTTTCTATTAGTTTATAAAATGGGTATTTGTATGAGTTGATGTTAACTACGGTAAGGGGATAATTTTAAATCCTTCACTAGTGAAGCTAATGTAGATATATTGCATTTATCATGGCTGAGTTACAATTTGAGAATTACTCTGTACATCTGAGATAATGATTCAGCAATTCTTCTTCCTTCTCATCTAGCTGCTGTTAATCCAGCCCCAGGCTTTCATGAAGGGGTGGGTTTTGTGCTGGATTAGCTGGGTGATAAAGTGAACTCTATCATACTTGTGGCTGCACTGGAAGAAGACGGGGGTAAACAGAATGTGTAGACTGAATTCCACTCATTTGTGTCGTGGATTACGAGTGGAAGGTCCTGATTTTCATCATTCGAAGACTCTCAGGCATGTGCCCTGTCTTCTTGATGCAGACCTCTGGAGGTGGAGTCATAGAGACAGTCTGGGCTCACGGTCCCCCTGAAGGACGATGATGCATATTTGCACTTCAGCAGCTCTGTTCAGATCTTATTAAGACAACTCGGGGTGGGATGCCTTCCCAGCAGGTCTAGGCACCACAGCCCCAAATCCAACACCCTTAAAGAGATTTCCTCAGATACCGCCAAGCTTTCAGTGCCCGAGTCAGCAGGCTCCCGACTTGATCAGATGAGGAAACTCGGCTTCTTTACTTTGAAAGTAACTTCACTCAATTCAGGGCTTGCACATTAGAAATTATTTAAGGACAGCAAGAACCAGAGCTGTTTCTGCCCATCACTAAGGAGTCTTAAGCCAATTTAAGCCTGAAGCAGGGCTCTCGCTTTCACCTTAGTTTGGGGCCTTATTATCTGAATAATAGTAAATGTGGGTGTCATTTTGTATTTTAAACTTGTGTCTTCTTTTAAAGTATGACTCTCAAACCGTATTATCTTTAGGCTATTCTGAGTCTGCTGTGATGCTGGCATGGAACAATTCCTGACATATTGCAAAGGCTGAATAAATATTAGCTGTTTGGGCTGAGCATCTATTTGCATTCCTGCCACCTTTTATCATTTACCTCCGAATCGAATCTTGAATTGCATTCTGGGTGGACTCTGCGGTGTGAGTAGAAAGCAAGTGATGGACACATGCACATTTATGGGTGACTGTGTTTAGAAAAAAGGACTTCAATGTCGTGGGCTGTAGTCCCTAACCAAGAAAGCTGCCTGCTGGTCAGTTCAGGTGAGGCCTGCAGCCTCTCTATTTGCATTTACCTAATACCTGCCAAGAAAAGCATGGGAGAGGCTTGTTTTTTTTGTTTGTTTGTTTGTTTGTTTTTTTGTTTTGTTTTGTTTTATTAAGGCAAAACTCTTTCTTAAACCAAAGTGAAGCTGCTTAGGATTCAAATGACAGTTCTTTGCTGAAAGTCAAATTGCATTCTTTGCCCTCTCTTTGGCAATGATTATAGTAATTGAACAGAACAGAGTCTTCTCCATTGAAGTGTATGAATGTAGACACTTAGGGTTATATCCCCCAAGTACCATGTGTAGACTTATCCATGAGCCTCCTGTGAACACCAGTGATGTCACGCGAGGAAGTACTTTTGCTCGCTGTGTTGAAAATGACCCTCATGACATTAATGCAAGTATCCTTGAACGTCATCAATTATCCCATCTTTCTATCAATTTCATTCCACAATGTAGAGTTAGCTAGCTTCATTCTCTTTTGGTTTAATGGTGATAACATTATCATTTTCAGTGTTAATCGAGTGCTGAGTGGACCTTTTGGGTTGAAGTGTTGGTTAGGAAAATGACTGCCAAGCTCACTCACTACCATAGTGACAGAATTTGAATCCCTTCTGGGGATGCAGACATTTATATAACAGAACTCCATGGTGCTGAGGCGCAGTGCATGTGTGTATTTATGATTGAACAGAAAGTTTCAAACAGCAGCCTGTGAAATTGGATTTTAGATGTAATGTACCATAAATAAGTGCTATAAAGATTGCCTTTAATGCTATAAATCAGATTTTATTGGTTTCAGCTATCTCATTCTGGTTATTGTATTACCCACAAAATCAGAGGAAATCAAAGAGCTGGAATATTTTTTATTTTAATATCCTATATTCTACTCAGATGGCACATACACCCTCATCGTTTCCACTTTAGGTGGTTCGGACGGTGTTGGCAGGTGGCGGACCCTAGCAACACATCATCGGTGGTATCTGTGTAAACAAGGAAACTTTGGGATGCCAGGCAATTTTAAACGTCCTGTCTGTGAAATATACAAGGCAGTTGGATTGACAGGTTCCTTCTCTCCCTGAGAATCTAGTTGTCATGTTCTTCATGTCTAACTGACACCCGTGGAGACTGGCAGGTGAATCATATTTTGCACCTTCTCCAAAGTTCACAGACATGGATGATGGAGCTTTCCACCAAGGGTGAGGAGTGGTGCCACACATAGCTTATCTGCATTATCGAAAGCGTCTCTGACCATTGCTATAAGGTCGTCTTCCCTGGAACACTTGCCCCACTCTGCCTCTTCCTTTGATGGCCGTTATTTTTACTAAAAGTGGCTTCGTCAAGAAATTCGACAGGTGGTGGTTGTTGTTTTTATGGTAACATAAATGGACCTATAGATGCCAGCAAATTACAGTAACCTAAAATTGAGCTAGTTAGTGATTGGGCAAGGTCACAGATGCCTATAATCCTGGTAATCAGAGACCAAGGCAGGGAAAGTATTGCAATCCCGAGGACACCTAGGAGAACCTATCTCAGAAAAGTAAAGCAAATCAAAATGAAGCTATAAGTGAGCTAGTTAAAGCCACAGTTATCAAGCTAAATAGAGATATAAATGAGCCAATTAAAGCCCCAGTCATCAAACTGCTTACACAGTGGTTTATGGTTGGGTAGCATGTCACTGTTCATAGCATCTTCTTTCACAGTCCTATGCCTTGAAAGTTGCCTTTGAAAGCCACGTCCTTCTCATTACTTGAGCATGAAGCCATATAACACAAAGATCAGTACATGCTGGAAGTCTCTCGAGAAGAGCTGGGTTGGGAGCTACAACTTTATCATGCTTCACCCATTAATCAAGTTATTCATACAAGGTGTGCGGTCATTAGTTAGAAGTCAACCGAAATCCTGAGTCAACTTACTAATCAGGAACGATGCCGAAGTGTGTGTTTTGTTTTAATTATGAAGAGATCTAAGTTCCACAAATGCTTAGGTGACCCTCAACTTACTAGACTAAAAGCCATCGGTGTCATGAACACTGCTGATATAATGCCTGTCTGAGGCCAGCAATTATTTTTCCCCAACATAGGAAATCTTCCTGATGCCACCTTTCCTGGCTGTGAACTGAACTGGAAGAACTGAAGGGATTACTCCGATCAGAGCTTGACATTTATGGCTGCCAGTTGGCGGCTAGAAGCAGCCAAGGAGTCAGCCCTAGCCCTGGGAGCAGCTGGGTGGCAGGCTCTGCACTGGCACTCATTTGAGCCGCGCTCAATTTCCTGGGAGAGCCGTCAGCTTCCTGCATGGAACAAAGGACGGCCTTGCCTGTAACTGTATGTGCAGCTGCAGCAGGAGCACGGGGTCGCCTGGCTCTGCAGAGGGAGCACAGGGTCCCCTGGCTCTGCAGATACTCCTAGCCTATCCTGGTGCTCTTTTCATGTCCTCAGTGGAGCTTGAGGGGTACACCTTCTGTCTCTCGGCACCGCCTTTCTTCATGGTACCGTCACCAACGGGAACATCTCTTTTTCAACATCTGACCAACCATACTCCCCGGATAAAGTTTTCAAATTTTGTTTGTACCCTTCTCTAGGAAAATGTTTAAGTATATAATTTAAAAAAGCCTTGTTTTGTGGCTTGCTTGGTTGATCTTAACTGATTGTGTCCCCTGCCCAACCACCCCCAGTGACCAGATGTGACTATTTTTCAGCAAAGTTGAGTTTACGGCACCACTGCAACAAGGCACATTGCTACACACCATGTGCCCCTTTCTAAACAAAGGGAAAAACTGAGGTTCTTAAAGGCTTTGGAGAGATAATGGAGTTTAGGTGCATTTTAAATAAGGAAGTGTTTGAATAGGCTCAAAACAAAACAAAGCTGTGTGCAAAGGACTTAACATCAAGTCTGGACCTTGAAGTGGATCTAAGGTCCTGTTTCCTTGGCAACTACAGGTAAGATGGACGTAGAATGGTGTGTCCAGGAAACCCCTTAGTTGAAGCGTGATACCTTTGCTGGATATTGAGACATTCTGTGTCAAAGCAGAATTTGTTTTCATCTATGTAGTTCCTCTGGTTTTAGAGAACAAGAGTAATTGAATGATGTTTTGGTATTTTTGTTTGTTTGGCACTGGCTGTGCAGGGAAGGGGTTTGCTTGGGTGTAATACGGTCCCTTCCCCTTGCAGCTGGTCTATTCCAGCTGCTGACTGCTCAGGCTCCGTTTACTCTCTAATTTCCATGCTTACCTGGCTATTCCCAACATTGTTTTGGGAAGTGTAAGTGCTTAAAGAACCAAGTTCTCAGAAGAACAGAACTAAATTGTTGTTGAAATGGGCAGGCTGAAAAATATGGAGGACTTCAGATAAGGGTTGATCAAGCAACATAAAAAAAGCATGAATTGCTTCTGCTGCTCTGTTGAGTAAAAAAACAATAATAGTAAAATATCTTATTTCTGGTTTTCCTATAGCTCTTTCTACCTCCAATTTTGCCCTCATATTAAATACAGCTTCTTTTTGAAGCTCACAATGATTAAAAACTGGGGTTTTAATTGTAGCTCAGTTTATACATTCCTCTCAGTCCTGCTTTCTTACTAATGGCTTCATCGGCATCTTCCAACTCCTCATTCTTTCTCCATTCATATCTGACTTCGCTGTTTAATTTATTTTTGAGGTTTTACAGATCAAGTATTTTATTTCTATTAATTCCAGGTGGCTGTTTTTCAAATTTTCCTAGCTCTGTGATAGTGGTCATGCATTTTACATAATTTCATCTTCTCCTATTCTCATTGTTTTAAATAACTTAATCTTCATTTCACACCTTGTATTTACACATCTGAAATCATCACAGATTGATCCCTTTTACCTTATCTATGGACTCTCCAAAGGTAAATCTCTCTCTCTCTCTCTCACTCTGTCTCTCTCTTGTTCTCTCTCACACTTGAAGCTTTATTCAGTATTGCCCCATGCAACCTGGGTTGAGCCTTCATGTGGGACAAGGGATGGAGACGGGACTCTCAGGAGCACTGTCAGCCAGGAGTATTGCTTATTTGAATTACAGGCTGTGGGACCTATATCCTGCCATAGTAAAACCTCAGGTATGAATTGCTGCAAGGACGTATCTGTGAGGTGCAGTCTCAATGCAGAATTTACTCACACCGACTAGAGCATACCTAGTCCTCGCGGACCAGGAGAGACACCTTGTCAGTCCACACTTTGCTGGCTGGCTGGACTTCAGACTTTTCAGATGGACGGAGTTACAGTTTTCTAATGTTTCAAAGACCAGAGATAACATTTCTTATCCCTGTCAAATCTGTAAACTGGTAAGCTTCTCATCCAGAGAGCACGTCCATGCAGTCAGTCTGTGCACAGCCAAGCTTACCGTCCTGCCTGTGCTTCAGATCTTTCTTCCCTTTGGATCTCTACAGCTTACCCATCAGTCTCCATACTTCTAGGAAAATGACCGTACATCTTGGGACCTGACCATGCTTGAGAGACTTCTCTCATTTGGGGGCTCAGCTGTCCACCAGAAAAGGGCAATATATTACACTGGACATTGCCAAATGCATTGTACCAAGAAGGTTTCTGAGTAGGCGTTCCTGATGTATGTTTGTACATATGTGTATATATAGGCAGACGCATAGTTATGATTACGTGTACAGAGAGTCATTGGCTGCACTTTCATTAGGCACAGTGACACATGTCTGAAAACACTGGAGATGCTTAGGTAGGGAGACTGCTCTAAGATCAAATCAACCCAGGCTGCATGGGAGTACAAGACCAAGTTATAACACCCCTCTTTTCTTGCCTGGTTATGGCTTTTTATTCCCAACTCACGCAAATCCACCTTTATCTACACATCACCTCCCTTACCTTTCTCCTTCCCTTTGGTCTTAATATTATTAAGGGTAGAAAGACATGGATCAGGAGCAGAACCTGCCTTGGTTATTCAAAGTTAAATGTTATCTCTGGTCTGCAAAACAATCACTTCGCCCTGGTGGGATGACCTAGCCAGACCACAGAGGAAGAGGATCCAGGCAGTCCTGATGGGACCTGATAGTGTAGGTTCAGATAGTAAGGGAGGAGGACTTCCCCTATCAGTGGACTAGGGGAGCGATAAGGGGGAAGAAGGAGGGAGAGAGGGATCAGAAGGAGATGAGGGAGGGGGCTACAACCAAGATACAAAGTGACTAAATTAATGATGGTGATGATGATGATTGTGATGATGATGATGATGGTGATGATGGTGATGATGATAAAAGAAAACTGTAACTCGGTCCACCTGAAAAGTTTGACTGGCTAGGTTTAGGCTACCCATGTGTCTCTCCTGCTCCACGAGGACTGGGTGTACACTGGTCAGTGTGAGTAAATCTTCCACTGAGGCTACTTCTCAGATCTGGTGTAACAGTTCATGCCTGGACTTTTACTGTAGCGGGATACAGGCTCCTGCAATAACTTATGGGTTACCGGAGGATGGAAAAGAAGTCCAATGAAGAGTGGAATGTGGAGCCAGGAGTGGCTTTGCATGTCTGCCGTCTCAACACTTGGGAAGCTGGGACATGAGGATTGAAGGTTCAAGGCCAGCCTGGGCTTCACAGTAAGACCCTCCTCACAAAACAAAAACTAAAATAAAACTAAAATATTATTGCCAAGAAAACAGTACTAAGATTTAATTTTGCCATAATGTTACATATAATTTTATTTACCAAGCATCTATATTATTTTCTAAGAGGAGGAAATGTTCTGGGTTTGTGAAGATTATATTTTCTTTCTTAGAAGGAAATCACCACTACTAGGCATCTGTTCATTCTTGGCCAAATTGTGCTTGCTAGGGTCTTGAAAACTATATAAATATTGTAATTTTTTTGTGCTGGCCTATTTTTGATAAAACTTCTTTTTTGATTGTGAAGACTATTTTATATAAATACAATATATACATATATGTGTTGATATGGATGTGTTTTATGTATGTTTTTGAAAATATATAGGCTGGGCATGGTGGCACATGTCTGTAATCCCAGCACTCAGGGAGGCAGAGGCAGGCAGATCTCTGTGAGTTCAAGGCCAGCCTAGTCTAGGAGGGAAGTCAAGGACAGCCCAGCCTACACAGAGAAAAACCAACCAACCAAACCACAAAGTGTATATACAGCTAAAACGACAATAATAAACTGAAAATATGTGCACTGTAATCTGCTTGAAAGCTAATACCAAATCAGTACCTTAGAAACCTCTCACTGATCACAGAATCCCTATGCTCTCCAGAGATAATGCCTTAGAGGCGTGTACCATTGGCGTTGATTTCTTTGTGTATATATGTGTATACATATATATGCATATACATAAAACCGTAACACACATTTTTAGTGTTGTCCATATGTTGATTGCAGGTGAATAGAATACTGCATTCTTTCTCTTGCCTGCTTTCATTTGTTAAGCAGTACTTTTAAGATTTGCTCATGCTGCTGCATGCAATTAAAGCATTAATTGTTTACACAACTGTAAAATATACCATTGAAGGAATACAAATACATTTATGGTTTATTCTGTTGTTAGCTTAGGTTAAATTTCATTCCAGCTTGAGCAGCTAAAAAAATAGGTGTGTTAGAATTTTTGAGCCAATATCTCTGTGCGTACGTCTAGAACTTTGTTGAAGTCTGAATCCAGAAATAGGATTGCTGGGCTGTAAGCCATGTTCATGTCCAATGTTACAAGGTGTAACAAAGCACTTACCAAAACGATTATATAAACTTACATTCCCAATTGTATGTAGGAGTTTCCACACCTCCACGTTTTTTCCAATACCCAACTAAAAGAGATACTGTTCCCATCTTTCTCTTTTTGATTGGAAGCAGGTTATCATGCAGCCCAAGCCTAGGATTTGCTGTTTAGTCAGGGGTGTTCCTCCTGCAGCCACCTGTTGGTGCTAGGGCTAACACGCCTGGCTCACGCAGTGGTGAAGACCGAACCCAGGGTTGAGTGCATCGTAAGCAAGCATTCTCTCTACCAGTTGGGCTACACCAACCATTTAGTGGGCCTTTAATAATTAATGTTTTAATGTTTACTATGTAGTTAATACTTAGCACACATCTCAAAAATGTAAATTCCTTATTAGGATTGAGCATGATTTCTTTCATTTATAAACATTTTTGTTTTCGTTTTGTTGTTCTTTGTTTGTTTTTTGAGACAAGGTTTCTCTGTATAGTCCTGGCTAACCAGGAACTATCTCTTTGGACCAGGCTGTCCTTGAATTAAGAAATTCTTCTGTCTGGAATTACCAAGTGCTGGAATTACCTTTGTGTGCCATCATGCCTGACTCATTTATAAACTTTTCATTATATAGTATTTTAAAAATATTTGTCATGACACATGCTCATTTTGTGTTATTTCTAACTTTTTATATAATGGATTACACATATACATACATACATGCATGCATATATATATACATGTGTGTGTATATGTAGACATATTTATTTATTTATTTCAATTTCTGATACTGCGGTTGTTCTCCTGGTAAAGAGTGTGTGTGTGTGTGTGTGTGTGTGTGTGTGTGTGTGTGTGTGGTGTACAGGTATGCAAACATAAGCCCTACATGAGGAGTCCAGAACAAGATATCTTGTGTCTTTGTCTATTACTCTCTGCCTTATTCTGTTGAGGCAGGGTCTTTCACTGCTACAGAAGCTGCTGTTTCGACTAAGGTGGCTTCCCAGAAAATTCCCAGGATCCATCTGACTGTTTCCGAACCTTTTAAATTTCATTCAATCTTGCTTTTCAACTTTTACTCCTACTTCTTTAGCCTTTGGATTTCTATTCGAAACTCCTTACCCAGATTTATATCTTGAAATATTTTGTTTATATTTTTCTCTAATAGTTTCAAAGTTTTGACTATTATAAGCACTTTGTTCCAGCTTAAAATTTTTGCGTGTGTGCAAAGTGAGAGATGGTTCTTATGTCGTTCTACAAACAGATGCCTTTCATGTCTCAGCACCGTCTGCCATTTTTTCTGATGTTTGTTTTGATGCTGCTGTTGAAATTCTGGTGAAGGTGGAGATGTAGGCTTATTCTGGGTTGTCCTCTGCCATTGATGGTCATGACTTGTGTGGCATGCTGCTTTATTGCTATGGCTCTATAGTGTAATTTGAGGCTGTGTTGTGATGCCTTCAGCCTTACTCTGTATGTTCAACTTTTCTGTAGGAAACTGATTTATTTTTTCATATGAAATTTGGGATTTTTTTTTACTAAGTTTTAAAGAATATCATTGGAGTTTTGATGGATTTTGTGTTCAATTCTGGTAATATAGCCATTTCCTAAGTATTTTCCAGTTTTTGTGTATAAAGGATATTGTTTTCATGGTAGCAATCCTGTAATTTTTTTGGATTATCTGGGATTCGGCTAACAAACACTGAGGGGAATTTATAGCATTTATATGCATATTTATTTAAAGGGCATGTTTTATGGCCTCTCATGACTGCAATTTTCATAAATAATTCATACCTTCCTAAAATTATGCTGTAGTCTTGAGCTGTTGGGTACATTTTAATCAAGTTGGTGCTATCTAAATCTTTATCCCCTCACTGACTCTTTGTTTGTCTTTCAGTGTCTGGGAGAGTAGGGAGACACCTCAGAATAACTTGGTGAATTTGTTGTTTTCTCATTATGGAGCAGTAAAATGTCAATGTACAGCCACCTTGTTGTACTTCCTTTATCTGTAATCCTTAACTGGTTTATTAAAATTTGCATCATTGTACAGAGACCTTATTTGTCTATGTCCATCGGTTTTATTTTTCACTAGCATATATTCTACTCTTGGTGATATTTGGAGTTAATATTTGTATACGTAACTGTTTTCATCTTTTTAAAATGTGTATATGAGCACACACACATACACACGTGTGCATGTGTGTAAATGAGTGAAACTTTTGTAATACTATACTAGATAGAATACTTCATTAGTATTTTGTTTCCTATTTCTCTTGTTCAATTTGTACCCTGTCATTTTTTTCTCAGTTTTTGCTTCCTTTTTAACTACATCTTTGTAATGATATTTGAAGTTCATTAACTATTTTTCTCATAGTTACTGTGGATTATTTTGACATGCATACTTAACACTGCTTAAAGCTACTCATTATTTTGTTCTTATCTCACATGATATAAAAGATTATTATAGTGCTTTCCTTAGAGTGTAGTGATTTCCTCTTTCAACTTCTGTACTATTATTTCCCAAACCTGTTACGTTGTGTTTTCCTTGGGCCCCCACAGGGCAGACCATTTTTGCACATTCATGTGTGTTTGTGTGTAACACAGTTTGCTAGGTTTTTTACTCAGAACCCAGTCTTGCATTTCAGACTTTCCATCTGGTCTAATTTTCTTTCTTCCTGAAGCATGTCCTTTAGAATTTCATTTAGAGAGTCTGTATATAATGAACGCTCACAGGCTTGCTTTTCTCAAAATGTCCTTAGCTTGCCTCTGTTGTGGAAACTTAGTTTTTCTTGCGTTGATGGTTTCCAGTGTGATATTTTCCCCTCAGGGTATTGGACGCTGTCTTCCTATATCTGTGACTCTATCAAATCATCACTCATCAATATGACTGTTTGTAAGTGACATTCACTTTTCTCTGTTTCTATTTTATATCTCTTCTGGTTTTTTGTTTTGTTTTATTTCAGAAATACATAGTCACTGTAGGTATGGCCAAATGCAGATTTTTTTTTAATTCACTTAGCTTTGATGTCATTGAATATTTTGGATCAGAAGTCAGTGTCTTCAACACATTGTTGGATATATTAGTTATTTTAAGTCTTAAAAAAATTCCCAATTTTATCCATTCCCTCAAATATGCTGTGTTTATTAATTCACTTTTTATCTGTATATTTTTTCATCCTGTCAACCATTTTTTCAGCATTTTTATCTCCAACTTGAGTGTTCCAGGTCCACACTCAGGCCCACCAATTCTGTCTTCGATGATGTTGATTCTGCTGTTGTTTTAGCCTGCTGGATTTTTAAATTTTAATAATTTAATAGAGCTAAACCATGCTTTGAAAATATGATTTGGTTTGAAAAATCAGACTTGTGCATAGTTCCAGGCCTTTACACTCTACAGCTTCCTGAGGTTCCTTGTTTGTGGTGTCTGTGTTTCTTTGTTTCTCTTAGCGTTGTCTTGAGAACTGTTTGCCTTACAACTTGAGGTTATGACCCACTAGAGAGAATGTGCAGAACCATGGAATACACATTTAATTATTTTCTATGTTTGATATTTTCATGTTCCAAGTATGAAAGTGAGTCACAAAGGCTTTATTCCTCATAACAATTAATTTGTGTTTTCCAGTCTGTCCTTTCCACCTCATGGCAAGTGCCCTTCTCTTCTCCTGGGGACAAAGATTATTTATATTTACTCTTCAGGGGTCTGGGCTTTCTGTAGGGCTCTCTTAGCTTCCTCTCTGGGAGGAAGCTGGACTGTGCTGAGACTGTGCTGGTGCTCTCACCCTTGTACCTGACGTGTGGTCCAAGTAGAGTCAGTGACCAGGCTCTGATCAATACCTCTGGGAAGCCTGGGACTTTGGCGCTGTCTCACCCCCTCTGCGATTTGACTCAGGCCTTTTGGGGCTTCCCTTAAGGTTGAATTCCTTTTTCCCTTATCAATTAGGGATTACTTGAAATACACATGCTTTTAACTTTAATTATATTCCCTATTTTTCACACTATTAAAAAATAATTATTGAGAAAATTGAGAATTTTATTTTCTCTATTTTAATTCTCTATTTTATAAAATAGAGAAAACAGAAGTTTCCTCTAGGATTTTGTTGTTTCTATAATACCAGTTAGAATAGAGATAGTAAGAAAAATCATGTTTAATTTTTATGTTTTAGACAAACAATTCAGTTCAGCATCATAATTAGAAATGAATGGTTTTTAACTTCTAGGGGTAAAATGAAAGCAGAAACGTTCCCAGGTGAAAGGGCCAGGACATAAGAGAGGAGAGGTTACCGTGAGCCGGCGTCTGCAGACGCGGTGGCAACCGCGTGAGCTCGCCAAGTGTTGGTATTTCGGGAAAACGCCTTCAGTTCAAACGGAAGGCTTGGAAATAGACAAAAACAGTTACAAATAAGACCTCCAGGGAGGTGTTTCTCTAGATTGGTTAGTGGGCTTCTGCTGTGTGCCTGGTAATTGCGTATTGATACTTCCATGGATCTAACACCAGTACCCTGTGGCCTACTCAGATCAAAGACTGGGGTGTTAATAAAGGTTTTAGTGTGAGAGATCACCCATAAACGCTGCAGTTTTTCTCAAAAGAATAACAGAAGACACTGTGTCCGATGCTAAAATTTAATGAGGAAAAAAAAGTTTTCAGGTTGAACAATGCAGTTCCCGTGGAAGAAGAACCACTCACTCCTGAGATATTCAGCCCCAGCTGTAGCAGCCATTGCTTCCTGCTGTCCAACACACGCTGCGGACTTCCCCATAAACTGCCATTAGCAGAATTAGGCCATGTTAGAGTTCTTAAGTATCACTCAAGACTCTTCCAGAAAATGTGGCAAAATTTCCAAAACCACAATTAATTTCAGTTCATTTTGGTGAGTATGTGATATATTTCTTAAGAATTTCTGTAGATGAAGGGTTCATGAGATCTTTATTTAAAATGTCCCAGAAGGTAGAGAGTCCTGGCTCTGAGCCCCTTAAAGCTCCCATATCTAACATCCCACACAGAGCACAGAGCTCGTTCTGTTGAGTCAGGAGTGAACGAGGCGCTCTGCTGGCTACAGACGCGAAGGTTTGGGACTCTTCATCTACAAAACCACAGAATTAAAAGGTGGCAACTTTAGGAGCTGGTTGGGGAGTCAGAGCTCCATCATCTGTACAAGAATGGAGCTTTAAAAGCGATATTGAGAGAGTGAGTTCAGCCCTTCACGGTATCCTCTCTCTTTCATCTTTCACCAAGTGAGAATGGGCCTCAGCACACACTGACCACTGGGTCTTCTTAACCCGCAGACTGTAGGAAGTAAGTTTTGTTCCTTATGCATTGCCTAGTCTAAGATTTCGTTACAGTTGCAGGAACTGCCAATTTGTGACCTAAACTGAGCTTTCCTAATTTAAAAGATCGATTTATGGGAAGTGGTTTGCAAAGGCCCAGACAAATAATATAATTTAACTTCTGAAAACAAGATATAGTTTGCTGTTTACAACTCAGAGTTTTTATGTTTCTTTGCAAGGCAGTTACAAGCACAGACTTTAGAACAGAAGGAACTTAGGCCCCGCTAAGGCTGAAACCTATGCTTTGGAAGAAGGAAGATGGCCACTGTTTCTGTCATCAGAGACTGCCTCGTGAGCTCTGAGAACAGTGTAGACTATCTTCTGGGTTCTGGCCCTGAGCAGCCTCCGTAGGAAAGCAGCTCACCATTTCAAGTGACAGTCCTGCTTCACTTCCATCTCAGTGTTGGTGGTGGCACTTTGTGCAGACTGTACATTGCACCAAGGATGAAGGAAGGCAGCGCCTCTGTCCAGGTGGGGTGTCGTCTGCATGCATCCAGCAAGACGTCAGCAGAAAAGATGAGCTGGGAGCTGCATGTGATGCCCGTGTTTACAGTGAAAGCAGCCAGGTACTTGTGTGGGTCTCTCTCCTTGCTGGGCTTCAGGCCGCCCTTATCACCAGAACCTCTCCTCATTCCTTTTCTGTCCTTTCATCTTCCTTCCCTGTCACTCTTCCAACCCAGAGAGCTGGCAGTGTGCCTCTTCCCTGCAGTGAGTCAAAATATGGAGAAACAGACCCATCAGCAAACAGAGCTCATCAGCAGGGCCTCGAGTTCCTCAGACTTCCACACAGGAAGGCAGGACTAGAAAGACGAGGCATATGCACCACACGACAGGGAAGGCAGACATGAAGGACCACTGCAGAAAGCAAAACAAATCTCAGCTTGGGTCAGGAACAAACAGAACACGGTTCTCTTTGCTTAAGAATAAAATTCTTAGTCACGAAGGCTGGTTTAGGCACTGAGATTTTTGTGTGTCTGTTGAATGAATACAGCATGTATCAAAGGAACTAGAGAGTAGGGATTCTAGAAATACCTGGAAATAGAGGAACAATTAGACGTTTGTTGGCTCGTTACTTCAATTCAAACATGAGGATGCAGAGGCCCAGAGCTACTGTGTACTTGTCTGTAGGCACTGTGTATAAAGGAGCATTTACTTGGCTATGTATGCCACAGGTCACATGTAATGGCAGTGGATGGTGTGAGATGGGGTGGAGTGTGGCAATCTCCATTAGGACGGTGTTCAGACATGGAGTCTTATAAAGTCTGGGTACAAACAGGTGCATGTGTTTAGACACTGTCTTCTGTTGGCGGCACTGTCTTGGAAGGCTAAGAAGGCTCAGGAGACAGGCCTCAGTGGAGGAGTTGGGTGACAGGCCTGGAGGACCTCCTGCTCTGTTTCCTGCCCCATCTCTCTGCTTCCTGTTCTGCTGAGCTGGGAAGAAGCGGTTGCCGCAAAGCTGTAGCTCACCATGCCTTCCTCATCACCCTTGACTATATCCTACAAACTGGGGAGCAAAATGAACCTTAACCCTCTTAGTTTTCTTTTTGGCAGATGTTTGCTCATGCTGATGAGAAAGCTGCTTAATTCAGGTTTCGGAGGTGTAAATGCACAAAGGCAATGTGATTCACCTGGAGTTGATTGACAGCTGCCCTTAGGAACTGACACTAGAGACCCAATTGCACTTGATTCTGGTTTTCAGGCCTCTAGAAATGTGTTGATCAATTATTTGTCAACTTGATACAAGATAGAGCGACCTGAGAAAACCCCAGATGAGAAAATGATCCCATCAGATTAACCTGTTGTCAAGTCTTTGAGGCATTTTTTTAATTAACTATTGAGATGAAAGGTTCAGCCCTCTGAGTGTGGGGCCACCCCTGCAGGTGGTCTTGGAGAGTATAAGATGGCAAATCTAACAAGCGATGGAATAAGCCAGTAGAAGTATTCCTCTACAGTCACGGCTTCAGTTCTCGCCTCCAAGTGTGTGCCTTGAGTTCCTGTTTTAGCATCCCCTGATAATAAACTGTAGCTTTCAAGACAAATAAACCCTTTCCTACCCAACTTGCCTGAGTCATGGACTTTGGCATAAAAATAGAAACAAAACTAAGACCAGAACTACAAGAACTAAGATTTTCTTGTTTACAAGCCTCTATTCTATGCAACTTTCTTATAATCATCCACTTACCACAGTAGGCTGTATCTGTTATGAGTGATAAGGGGCAGATGTCCTTGCATTCTGCATTTGAACCAAGTATTTGCCCCACATCCCTGCTGATATTCAAAGCATGGAATTATGGAGAAAAAGCTATCAGTAAAAGAGATAGAATGATAGATAATAGATAATAGATAGATAGATAGATAGATAGATAGATAGATAGATAGATAGAGATAGGCAGACTCACTTGTTTTATGTCACCCATATGAAACAGGTATTTAAAATGCTGAACATTTAGACTCCTTTGCAACTTAAATGCTGTCCACCAAATGCTCCTTCTCTTCTCACAACAAAGGTAATATTTTTGGAAATGTTAGGGTAAAAACCTGGGCTCCAACAGTTCTACTAAGTTAGGCTTAGACACCTGTCTTCAATATGCCAATTAAAGTCATAATTGATTTCATAACGCATGGAAGGAAGATTTATTTAATGTAGACATAGTTGAAAAGATAAAGAGACACACCCGAGCTTATCTTTATGATGCAGAAGGGAATTTTAGCTGTAAGTGGAGGGTGGGGGCAAAACTGAGCTGTCCTGGGTAAGGCATGGCTGTCACTAACTTATCCGTGACTTTCATTATCTCAGCTCCTAGTTCCCTGTCTGTCCCTATTGTGTGAACCCTCTTCCAGGAGACAAGTCATGCCCCTCCTCTCACATGTCCCAGGTCTGCAGGCTTTTCCTTCCCTAGTACAAGACTCTTGGAGAAAATCAGATTGACTCAGTGGTCTAATCGTCAAAGCGAGGGCTAATGGCTCTCCTTAGTTGCTTTTCACCTTCTAGGACCATTGCAGCCATAGAAGTACAGAAAACTGAGGCCTCACTCATCCACTCTCTTCTAAATACTTATTAAATATTCTCTGTAGTTCCTTTGTTTTAGGAAAGTCTAAAAAGACTTTCTTCTTACCGAAATATTTAGACATTGTGTTATTTTTACTTTGCAGAAGTGTGATATGAGCTCTGTTTTCTGCCCTTTCTATGAAAGCATCTCTAAGACCCGGGTCCTCCCACCCTGTAGCTCACAGATAGCTCTGACCTGTCTTTCACATATTTTTATTTATTCTTCTCCCGTTCGTTACATGGCGGCAGCAGCCTCCATTCCCTTCACTCTCCAAGCTCCCCTCCCCATCAGCTGCTCTGTGGTTTCCCGTCAGAATACAGAAGGCCTCCCAGGGACATGAACTGAACACAGCGTGACCAGTTATCAATAAGAGGCACAGACCCTCATCTCCATGCTGGACAGGGCAACTCAGTAGGAAAAGAGCCCCGAGAGCAGGCAAAAGAGTCAGGGCAGCTGCTCATTGTGCTCCAAAATGGTGTTTCTTCTCTTGGGTTTCTCAGATGCCGATTCCCTTGTCTTTAGCAAGTTATTTGTGAGAAATTTTATCAACTTTCAAAGATTGTTTCTATTCCTATAAAATCATGGGCCATATAATTTAACCTCAGTTTCTGATTCCTACTTAGTTTCAAGCTCATATAGCTCAGAGCCCAGGGACTACTGGAAGCTCATTCCTCCCTCCTTGACCAAGCAGGATGTCCTTCCACTGTGGCCTAGCCAGTGTTTTTCTTGGCCTTAGCAACAATGCCCTGATACGGCCTTAGCAAGACCACCACAGCTGGCTCCTCTGGATTCTCTGTTACCAGTTTGTACATAGAAAAATAATGTTTGTATCATGTTTCCATTTAAACAAATTAAAAAGGAATGATAAATGTGATTTTCTTGGGGTTAATTTTTCAATGTTTACCTTATTATTAACAGTGACAGATTATTACTGTTTGACTTGCCTGGACATTGTGTGCCTCTCTAGTTTACAGATACATGGTTCTCAGAATGGCCCTCGTTACGGGGCAAACCCCTTGGAAGTCCCTCCTGTGTTTCTTACTCCGTGCTCTTCTACCCTCACTTGGGCTACTACCCTGCTTAGAACTACCCCATTCTTCAGACACTTTCCAGTTTTCACCCTCTTCTTTGTTAGGACTCAGTTTTGACATTGTCTTCTCACCAGGGTTGCACACACACCTGCTGTGGTCTCCTTGGCACTCTGTGCATAGTTCATGGGACTTCCAACAACAGCTTATAAAACGTGCCCATGGCTAGCATCTGTATTTCCCATGGGGAGCCTGGGCAGCCCCTCTTCTCCGCGTAGGAATCGGAGTACATAATGAAGATGTGGTGCTGCTGGCCGTGTACTGATAGCATACGCTATATATGCTACCAGCCGTGTGGCCCTGGGAGTACATGATACTCTATCAGCCCCATCCCAAGCCAGGTACACCTCACCCCAGATGAATATGACATGAGCCTGCTCACAGGATGTGGAAACTACCAACTCATCCTGACAGCGAAAAACAGAGGGAAGGACCGGAAAATGAGCTTCAGCCACAGCCCCGTGTTCTGCTCTGCCTCATCTGCGTCTCTGCTTCTTTAATTAAGGAAAAAAACAATCCCTTAAAATCTTGACTGCACAAGCACAGACTACTTCATGGATGGTTTGACGAAATCCCTCAGCACCGTTTCTTTCATCTGGCTTCCGAAATGTTTAAGCCAAGAAGAAAGTACACTTGTCCTTGCCAGGGACTCACAAAATGTGCTTCTGACTGGCAAAGCACAAAATGCTTCAAAGAGTGAGGAAATCACACAACACAGGCTGCCGTATGATAATGGCAAATGGGCTCTGGTTTGTGCTGAGATGGATGGGAAGCTACGTACCGCATAGCAAATGTGGGATAGTTACCAGGCTAAGAGAACTCGGAGCACCATTGCCAAGCCTCACTCTCAAACATGCCCCCCCCCGCACCTACTAACTTTGGATGAAGTTGCCTGTACAGAGTGAGGGAAGAATTTGGCTGCAAGGGTGCAATTTGGCATAGTTCAGCTCTCAGTACTAAAGAAGCCAGCAACGTGCCATTGGGATTGGGACTGGGCCACATAACTGGGTCCCTGTCTGGCTTCCTCTGGCCCACAGCACAACATGATCGTTTTATTTACTTTTGGTGCTTCACAGTGCCAGAGACACAGCATGGCAGCTCTGGAGGAAAGCAGTGTATTTTTCCAAGAGTCCCGAATGCTAGAAACTCAGAATGGAGTTGACATAAATCTAATGAAATGAAACTGCTCTTTCCCTCCTTCAAATCCCAGAAAGCAGTGGCATTTGGAAAATTGTGTTCTAAACGAGCTGGCAAGGGCAGAGGTTCAGGGGAAGCCAGCTCTGAGGTTATATATATTTGAAGATGCCTGCTCTAGTCTTTTACCTTCTGCTGTTTGAAGATAAAGCTATTCTGCTTTAGGGAATTACATTTAAATATCATGCATGGATACCCGAGGGATTAAAAAAAGGGTGGTGTTATAACTATTGGCTGTGGAGAAATAAACTAAAAGTCAAAGAAAATGAATGAAAATGCCTTTCCTGGTTGTCTCTCACACATTAAAAGAACAAAAATCTTCAGGATGTTATATTATTTGTAAACTAAAAATTTTGTTAGTATTTGGTGACTTCAGAGCTTATTATTTTACTTTCTGCAGCTTCACGCAACCCCATGTTAATCTGAACTTTTTTAGTTGGATGGAGGCCCAGATGAGACTGCTCACACGGCAGAAAGAAAAAACATTTACCTTCTCACATCGGTAGGACAAACAACATTGGGAGCAAACTTGGACAAGTGGCCGGTGTGTGTCATCTGTGAAGCACTTGATACCTTTTCTGCCACACACCGTGTGAGTGCAGAAGTCTTTCTGCCAAGATAATGCAGATGATGGAAAGACAGCATGTGCGAGCTGAACAGAGATTAACGTTGAGACCTGGAGAAGTTATTTCATCTACCTTATCCTTAGTTTCCTCCTTTGGAAAAGAGGGATATTGATTTCAAAAGCATGCTCTCTGCAGTCGTTGGGCTAGTGTCATACTGGTCCCAGCAAGCCATGTGTATTACTGACTAATACCAGAATTAAGACAAGGGGTGACCAAGACAGATTATAGATGGTGATTAAGATCAAAGCCTCAGAAGCCACAGCAGAGTCATGAGTTTATCAACAATGGAAGGGATGACCTCCAGATGCCAGCCATTGGCACTGTGCTCTATATTCAATGGTGGATCAAAACAGAAGGCCCTGTCCTGATGGGCAGGGTATCGGCTGAGTAAAAGCAAAATAAACCTGTAAACAAATAATGATACACGGTCCCTTTCTCCCTGAATGGCAGGACCTTGTGGCAGAATCCCTAAGTTTCTTTAAAGAAATTTGAAATCCTATTTTGTTATGTCTCTGCATGGTGTTTCCATGGTGCCTGAGAAGAATATCTTTTTTTTTTTTATCTTTTCACATTTCATTGTTGTTTATTTATTTATTTACAACTTATTCACGTTGTATCCCACCTGTGGCCCCCTTCTTCTTTCCCTCCCAATCCCACCCTCCCTTCCTTATCTCCTCCCATTCCCCTCTCCAAGTCCACTGATAGGGAAGTCCTCCTCCCCTTCCATCTGACCCTAGCCTATCAGGTCTCATCAGAACTGGGGGCATTGTCTTCCTCTGTGGCCTGGTAAGGCTCATAGCCAAACTTTGGGCACAGTGCAGGGACTCTTATAAAAGAAGGGAGAGATGAAAGACCTGGAGGGGACAGGAGTGCCAAAAGGAGAGCAACAGAACCAAAAACACCAGGTCCAGGGGTCTTTTCTGAGACTGATGCTCCAACCAAGGACCATTCATGGAAATAACCTAGAACCCCTGCACAGATGTAGCCCATGGCAACTCAGCGTCCAAGTGGGTTCCCTAGTAAGGAGAGCCGGGGCTGTCTCTGACTTGAACTCATTGGCTGGCTTTTTGATCACCTCCCCCTGAAGGGAGAGCAGGTTCCTGAATAAACTGCATTGAAAAAAAAAAAAAAGATCACCCTGAGTTAGGTAATCCAGAAGTAGAAAGACAGGCATGGTATAAGTGGATATTAAACATACAATATAGGATAATCATACTGAAATCTGTACACCTGAAGAAGGTAAGCAAGAAGGAGGACCCTGGGCAAGATGCTCAATTCTCATTCAGAAAGGCAAAAAGGGCCTCTGAAACACTCTACCCAGCAGGATATCAAAGCAGAGAAGAATATCTTGTGCTGTGTTGACTTGAGGACCTTCAAGTAGTCGAGAGACCAGTCACTTAGGATTGTTGGAGGAAAGTCAGCTGCAACTCTGTTGTCTCCTGGGTGACGGCTTCATCTTCTACAGAGAGAAAAATGTCTTCATGTGCAGTCAGTAAAGAGATCCTGAGCTTGTATGTCTAACTCTTTAGGTTTTCTTAGGTCTGAGAGCATTCTTCATACTTAGGACCTTGAATATCTAGCCTAGGAAAGTCATGGAGAAGCAGGTAAGTCATTCACCAACTTACGGCACCTACTTCTTTTAGTTATCTCCAGATACACACCACTCCACCCTGAGAAAATACCCATAGAGAATAAGATTCTGTGGGTTCGCACTACCCCAGGGCCTTACCTGTTCCCCTTGGATGGAAATACCTATGTGATGACACAGCCTTAAATTGATGATTGAGCAGACGGATGCAAAGTTTAGCTTTGTTTCTTGTTTAGCTTTGCTGAGGGTGTACAATCTTTCCCACTGAACTTTCTTTTACACTTCTGAAAATTAAATAAAATATGATGTAGAAATAAGTCTGAAGATTTCCTAGCCATTTATTTTTAGTCTGTACCACTTGAGTAATACAGTTTTAAAAGTATTAGGCCATGAACCTGAAAGTCACATGGCTTTTGTTGGTTATCATGTCCCCTAGCTTCTAGAGAAGGATTCCTTTGTTCTGAAGGCCACCTCACTATTTCCATATCAATAGTATAATTATTAATTGCTATAGTTCTGAGACATAGAATCCAAAGTATGAAAATCATGGATCACAGAAGGTCAGTTTTAGAAGCAAATTTATTATATATTTTAATGGTAGTTTAAAAGAAGAAAAGGAGCCATGCTATTTGAGTGAGGCAAGGGAGTCAGTCAACAGTGGGTAACAGCCACGTGGAAGGGAGTTGAGCTTTTGAGAGTGAGTGGAAAGCCTGAAGTACCAGACAAAGCACACTTAGCCTCCAGTGTGCACAAACAAACCAAATCAAACCAAACCAGAAGGAAAACATAAAACATGGTTTGCAAAAAAGCAAACAGAAAAATAAATCACCCAACCCATGTCCTGTCCTGGAGAACCTTCCTGTGGGAATGTACCTTTTTATATCTTCTGGATACTTCAGAGATATGTGGTTTTGAAAGATGTCTGCGACACCATGCATTTGAATCGTGCTTTTTAAAATGAGGTCTTCCAATCACTATGTATCATTTAAATATGTGTCTTTAACGTCATTATTAATGATGTAAGACTTACATATGTCATCTTGTTGTTTGTTTCCTATATTTTGGATCATTTATATATTTTAAAGTCTTTTTGAAGGCCTTTAAAGGTTATAAATCGGTACTTTTCCATTGTGCAATTTTAATGTGCTTTCTCTTGTTTTATTATATTTTGATTTATTGTCTTAGTAGTTGCCAGGAGGTCTACACTGACTTTAATATAGGACAATCTAGCTAGGATTTATACCAGTGTAGTCTCCGAGCCTGCACAGTGCTCACTGCTATAGAGCTTGGCTTTGCTTCTCCACCCTGTATGTTGTTACCATTGTAGAGATGTGTTTTTACTTACTGTGTCGACCAGTGTAGATCATGGTGGCTATTTAAGGCCTTGGTGTTTACATAAGAGGAAAAATTACACATTGCACTATTTTTTATATCTACCAGTGTGGTTGCCTTTATTTATGGGCCTGATTTCTTGAGGAGTATTTTTAATTACAATCTAGTGTCCTTTCAATCCAACTTGAAAAAAATTATTTTGGTATTTCTTGTAGGTCGGGAATAAAATGAGCAAAAACTTTTTATTTATATTTGACATATTTTATTTCCACTTCATCTTGGACTCTTGATTGCCTGTCCTTTTAGCTCTCCTGCATCTCTCCACTCTCTGTCCCCATAGCTCAAGATGCATCAGCTCTAACATAATGTGCATCCTTAAATATGAGTTGGTGTCTCTTGCTACTTTTGACTTTCTGTGTCTTTAAATTTTAAGTGTCAATTCATTGTTGAGGTTTGGCTCTTCTTGAATTTATCTTATGAATTTTATCTTATTGGCCATATAGATTAATGCCTTTCATCAAATTTGGGGAGTTTGGGCCATTTTGTCTTCAAATATCCTTTCTGCTTTTTTTTCTCCTTTTACTTTCTTTTTCTCCTGGGACTCCTATTTTATACATATATAAACTATATGTATGTATAGTTTAACTTGATGTGTACAGGCCTTGAGGTCTGTTAATTTTCCTTTGGCTTTTTCTTTATTTGAATCCTATAGCTAAAGAATTTTAATTGACATATCTTAATACTCACCATTTTTTCTTCTGACTTCTCCAATCACCTGTTGTGTCATGTGAAAACTTTTAATTTAATTATAGTAATTTTCCCCCAGAATACCTCTCCCCTGCTATTTGGAGAGCGGGCGGGCACATGTGAGAGGCTAGAAGGAGGGATAGGGACAGGGGCTGGTGGAAGTGGATAAGTTTAAACTGTTTAAGTTGGTAGGCAAACACCCAGTCCTTGACTCACAGAACTCTGCATCAAGGTATTTTTGGTACCAGCCAGCTTCCCCTTACAGGAAGTTACTGACTCGGAACAGAGACTTTACAGTTTACCATCACTAACACTGTGTTTATAGTATAGATCTAGAAGTGCTAACAGGGAGGTTTCCTTCTCAGTGAGGCAAAGGAGAATTCCCAAAAAGGTACTTCTGAGCAAACATCACAATAAAATACCATCAAATTGCTGAAACCAACCAACCAACCAGCCAACCAACCAACCAACCAACCAACCCATAACCAACTAAATAAATAAATAGCTTATTTTCTATTGGAAAAGTCCATAAATTACATTAAATCTCTTTTCCCAAAAAGAAATTGTGTATATTTTATGTTAAAAAAATTTTTTAACCAGGTGGTGGTTATACATACCTGTGATCCCAGCACTCGGGGGCAGAGGCAAGAGGATCTCTGTGAGTTTGAGGCCAGCCTGGTCTACAAAGCCAGTCCAGGACAGCCAAGACTACACAGGAAACTCTTTGTCTCGAAAAACAAAACAACAAACAAACAAACAAAAAACCAACCAACCAAACATACAAAACATAAAAACGTTTAAAAAATATTTTATTTTTTTTATTAATTACACTTTATTCACTTTGTATCCCCCCATAAGCCCCTCCCTCCTCCCCTTGCAGTCCCTCCCTCCCTCCCCCTTCTTCACGCATGCCCCTCCCCAAAGTCCACTGATAGGGGGGGTCCTTCTCTCCTTCCTTCTGATCTTAGTCTATCAGATCACATCAGGAGTGGCTGCATTGTCATCTTCTGTGGCCTGGTAAGGCTGCTCTCCCCTCAGGGGGAGGTGATCAAAGAGTAGGCCAATCAGATTATGTCAGAGGCAGTCCCTCTTCCCATTACTATGTAACCCACTTGGACACTAAACTGCCATGGACTACATCTCTGCGAGGTTCTAGGTTATCTCCATGCATGGTACTTGGTTGGAGTATGAGTCTCTGGGAAGACCCCTGTGCTCAAATTTTCTGGTTCTGTTGCTCTCCTTGTGGAGTTTCTGTCCTCTCCAGATCTTACTATTTCCCACTTCCTACATAAGATTCCATGCACACTGCCCAACAGTTGGCCATAAGTCTCAGTGTCTGCTTTGATCGTCTGCAGGACAGAGCCTTTCAGAGGCCATCTGTGGCAGGTCCCTAGCTTGTTTCCTGTTTTCTTCTTCTTCTGATGTCCTTCTTCTTTGCCTTTCAGGATGGGGATTGAGCATTTTAGTCAGGGTCCTCACTCTTGATTAGATGTACAGATTTTAGTAGGTTTATCCTATATTATATGTCTATATGAGTGAGTATATGCTGTGTGTGTGTTTCTGCCTCTGGGACAGCTCACTCAGGATGATCCTTTTCAGGTCCCACCATTTACCTGCAAATTTCATGATTTCCTTACTTTTCATTGCTGAGTAATATTCCATTGTGTAGATGTACAACAAATTCTGCATCCATTCTTCAGTTGAGGGGCATCTGGGCTGTTTCCAGCTTCTGGCTATTACAAATAAAGCTGCTACAAACATAGTTGAGCAAATGTCCTTATTGTGTACTTGAGGCTCTTTTGGATATATGCCTAGGAGTGGTATGGCTGGATCTTGAGGAAGTGCTATTCCTAGTTGTCTGAGAAAGCACCAGATTGATTTCCAGATTGGTTGTACAAGTTTATATTCCCACCAGCAGTGTAGGAGGGTTCTCCTTTCTCCACAGCCTCTCCAGCATGTGTTGTCACTGGAGTTTTTCATCTTGGCCATTCTGATGGGTGTAAGGTGAAATCTCAGGGGTCATTTTGATTTGCATTTCCCTAATGGCTAATGATGTTGAGCATTTCTTTAAGTGTTTCTCTGCCATTCGATATTCCTCTACAGAGAATTCTCTTTTTAGCTCTATTTCCCTCTGTGTACAAAAGACAAAAGGGCTGAGAAAGAAATTAGGGAAACAACACCCTTCACAATAGCCACAAATGACATAAAGTACCTTGGTGTATGTAACCCTAACCAAGCAAGTCAAAGACTTGTATGAAAAAAATTTCAAGTCTCTGAAGAAAGAATTAGAAGAAGATATCAGAAGATGGAAAGATCTCCCATGCTCATGGATTGGCAGGATTAACATAGTAAAAATGGCCATCTTACCAAAAGCAATCTACAGATTCAATGCAATTCCATTCAAATTTCCAACACAATTCTTTACAGACCTGGAAAGAAAATTCTCTACTTTATATGGAACAACAAGAAACCCAGAATTTCTAAAACAATTCTCTACAGCAAAAAATCTTCAGGAGGTATCTCTATCCCTGATCTCAAGCTGTACTATAGAGCATCAATACTAAAAACTGCATGGCACTGGCATAGAAACAGACTGGTGGATCAATGGAGTCGAGTAGAAGACCCTGACATAAATCCACACACTTATGGACACCTGATCTTTGACAAAGATGCCAAAACCATACAATGGAAAAAAGACAGCATCTTCAACAAATGGTGCTGGTCTAACTGGATGTCTATATATAGAAAAATGCAAATAGATACATACTTATCACCCTGCACAAAACTAAAGTCCAAGTGAATCAAAGACCTCAACATAAAATCAGACACATTAAATCGGTTAGAAGAAAAAGTGGGGAAGAGCCTAGAACTCATTGGGACAGGAGACAACTTCCTGAACAGAACACCAACAGCACAGGCTCTAAGAGCAACAATCAATAAATGGGACCTCATGAAACTGAAAAGCTTCTCTAAAGCAAAGGAGACCGTCATCAAAACAAAACGACCGCCCACAGATTGGGAAAGATTCTTCACCAATCCTTTATCTGACAGAGGACTCATATCCAGTATATATAAAGAACTAAAGAAGCTGAAAAGCAGCAAACCAAGTAATCCAATTAAAAAAAGGGGAATGTAAAAATTTTTAAAACTTTTTCTCTAGTTTAGGAGACACCAAACTCACACTCTCCCTTAGTTCTGTGTACACTATGATATGATTTTTTGAACTACATTAAACAATTGCCTTTTTAAGGTTTTTTAAAATTATTTTTAAATTAATTACAGTTTATTCATTTTTATCCCAGCTGTTGCTTCCTCCCTAGTCTCCTCCCAACCCCACCATTCCTCCCTCTTCTCCTCCCAAGCTCTCCCCTTGTCTACTGATAAGGGAGGACCTCCTCCCCTTTCATCTGACCCTAGCTTATCAGGTCTCATCAGGGCTGGCTGCAATGTCCTCCTCTGTGGCCTGGTAAGGCTGCTCCCCCCTCAGGGGAAGGTGATCAAAGAGCCAGCCACTGAGTTGCTCTCAGAGACAGTTCCTGTTTCCCTTATTAGGAAACCCACTTGGACACTGAGCTGCCATGGGCTACATCTGTGCAGGGGTTCTAGGTTAAATCTATGAATGGTCCTTAGTTGGAGTATCAGTCTCAGAAAAGACCCCTTTGCCCAGATTTCTTGGTTCTGTTGCTGTCCTTGTGGAGCTCCTGTCCTCCACTTCCAGTTATCTGAAAGGGAAAATGTGAAAAGAATCAGAGGCATTAAGTTGTTTAAAAAGTACTATTTAATAGAGGTTCTGAAAGTAAAACATGGGTTAACCCCATGCTTCATTGTTTTTCTGATAAATGCAATCACAGGGCTTTGGGGAATAAGATTACAAAGATGAAAAATTCAGCTGCATCTCAGGTATTTAATAAATCCACTGGCAACCTTGATACCTCTCCTTTCTTTTTTGATTTATTTGGGTTTGTGTTGAGAGAAGCAAGAACAAAATCCTCCTGTTAACACGGCATCTACTTAGCCACATAGACCTATAGGATCATGTGACTTCACGGAGTTTCATAATTGGGCTCAGAGAGTGTGAGCAACTACCTGAGGATGTGATCTGGGAGACAGGCTTTAAGCTCACATGGTGATTCCCCTGCCCTGTGTCTGCTCCACGCTGCTGCTGAGCGTTTGATATTGTGCTCAGGTGAGATGTGGCCCCGAACACGTGTGAGAATCTTTGTCTGCTGCACTTGTATGTGCTGTGATTGAAGAATTTAGCCAGAAACATCTAAAGAAGACCATAGGGTGTGAACTCTGCTGGCACCAATGTAGCGCATATTAAATCATTCCATTTCTATTCACAAATAAACTTGGTATTCATGCTTGATCTTGAGTGAAATTTTAGAGTTAGATCCAAACAAGGGAACTTTGAACTCATCTGTTATCATAAAGTGGGAAGAAATGTCATACAAATTGCTCAGTGGTAGGCTCTCTGGACCAAAACAGTTCATAAGTAAGGGAGAGCTGTTCAGTGCTCTACCTGGAACTAAGAGGCCTTTCAGGCTTTTTTCTCTGTGATCATTCATCAGATGCTACTGTAAAATCATATGCTGCTAATATCCAAGATGCCATTCAATAGACTCAGGAAATCCTGTAGCAGAAAAATACTGAGGACATTCAAAAATGCATAGCAAGAAATGAAAGGATCTGTCATAAAAGCCCAAGTTTAGGGGTTTAAAAATTAGTAATGTCGGCGCATTATGCATTGTGATCAGGGGCAGCTGAGTTGGCGTTTACTGGGACAGGAGCCTCAATTATTGGACGTATGTCATTGGTGTTTGCCCTTTCTTTTTATGTGTCTTCCATGATGAATGCCAGTGCTGAGAAATGAAGAGCCCTCAGCCTCTTCATACTTTACTGGATGCTGATGAACTTGCCAATTGAAGCTTCTGTAATTTTTGCTTCAAGGTCATTTGAGGGGGCAGCGTCATCCAAACAAGGTCACTGACTGTGAACGTTAATAGTTGTTTCTTGAAAATAAAAGTCTCAAGAATTTTAGAGCATGGAGGATGTAATTACTATGAGAGGGAGAATAGATGAAGAGAATATTTTCTTTTTTTTTAAATGTAATTCATTTGAAACAAAATGTGATAAATAGCGCGTGGACAACTAAGGTCATCTGGTCTGTTCTTGGTAATTCAATTAGGGGAATCTGAAGGTGGCAAGTGGGTGGTCGGTGGGAGCTGTAAAAGCAGTGAACTGTTAATAATCTGAGGCTTTTACATCCTTTATGTGGACAGAAGTGGATCAATTATGAGAACACATAAGTCTCTGTATTGTCCTCATTTCATATATGGGCCCTGGGGGAGATTGTACAAGGTCCCCAATGCTCAGCCTCTTGGAAAAGCTCACTGTTTTCAACATGACTATTACTTTGGGGAAAAAATGTAACAATTTTTTTTTTCCAAATCATGACTTTGTCATCCTGAGAGCAGAACACTGCTTAGATTTGGAGCCTGCCTGGTGTTCAGGGTGACTGTTCAATTGCAGGAGGAGAGAACACTTAGGACGAGACAGACCAGGCAGCTATACCCTAAGGACATAGACCCAGAGAGCATGTGGGTGGAGTTTGTAGGAATTTTTCTCAGAATTTTTATAGTTATGTGGGCTTCTTTATACCATCCGATAGATGCTGTGGGTGGGATTCAAAGTTAATTTTACTCCAAGCAAATCTGCTAACAGTGCTTATATTTTTTTTTTCAAGCAATTTAAACAAACAACAACCATGGAATTCATAGTTTGAGAAATATAATTATATTTGGGCAGACAATGAAACTATCCTATAAAATTCAAAAACATAATATTTTCATGTTTGTGTGGCACCTCAAACTTATGTGGAGTTTATTAAAAATTGTGTCATTCTGAATGTTAAATCCTGTGTCTGGTTATTATAACAAGGATTGTATGTAAATAATTAAGAATTAATACTAGGAGGTAGACTCTTCAGGTGTGGTGTTGGGTATACAGTATTCTGGAGGATGATGCAATAGGATTGCCATGAGTTGAGGGTCAGGTTGGGCTACATAGCAAGTACCATGTCACCATGGGCTACAGATTGAGACCTGTCTCAAAACTGACAACAACCGCAAACCTTAACTAGGGAAAGTAAAGAAAAAACACATACTGTTTGTTCTACTCTTCGGTGAAGTTGTATAGAAAAGGCAGATTGTGTGAATGTGCAATGTCAAATGTTCTTTTCAACAGTATTGACCAGCGTGGCTGTCCCTCAAGTTTCTGCCACATGAAAAGAAAATTAGACATGCCTGCAAAACCGCTGTGGCCATTCGTAAAGTCAGTCAGGATGCTCACCCCCTGCTTTCCTCAGGGAACTAGCAAAATGCCTGGCAAGAACAGTTGGATAAGCCTTTAAGGACAAAGCCCACCATGGCGGAGAGACACGGAGCAGAGCTTGTGGCGCCGGGCCACGCTGCGCCAGCGTGAGGAACAGTGAAGAAGCTGGAGCTCAGCCCACTTCTCCCATTTGTTCAGGACAGGATCTCCGCCCTTTGCGGTGCTGCTGCCCACGTTCACGGTGGGTCTTCCAGCCTCAGCCAACAGAATCTAGAAAGCCCACCCCACGTGCCACTGCGGGTCTGTCTGCTAGGTTGTTCCTGATGTGGTCAAGTTGACAACTGAAATAACTCATCATCTGTTGGTCCGTAGACACACTTTTAACTTAAGGAAAGCTGAAAGGAAGCAAATTATTTTTAACCAGGTTCAAGTTCAAACTGAAATCCTTACATAATTTCATGAACAACTCGCTGTATCTATTCTGTAAAATACTACAAAGAAAAGTTTCTACCCTGTCCTGACTTATTTTCGTATTATAGAAAAAAGACAAAAGGAAGAAAGGAGTAAACAGACACGTGACCACGGTAACAACATGGGCGTAGAAATGCGTGAAAACTGTGCTGACATTTAAGATCTTACTTGCATTTCCTTTGTTTTTAAATTTTTATTTTTCTGTGTACTGCTTTATTTGCAGTATGTGTTGATAAAACGAATGGTCCCAAATGTGCTAAGAGCTCTGCCATTGCACTCTATCTTCAGTCTCACGTTCCCTTTTAAACATGGAGATCTTCTTGGACCTTTCGTAGGGCGATTCATCTACATCCCACCTTTGCTTTACTGCTCTTTATCACTGTGCACCCCCTAAAGATGTACACCCAAAGCACATTCCAGGAACTTTGTGTTGACTGCCCGATTTCCAGCTAGGACTAACTGAATGTAGCTTCCATGCATTCTCTCAAAATTGGTCATGATGGAGTACTTACACCAGAGAAATTGGCAAATGCAAGCTTTGCTCTCTTTCATACAGAGCTGATGATTAAACATTTAAAAGCACAGGATTGACTGTTTTGAAAATGCAGTTGAAATATAGTGTTCATGAAGTAGAAGTCCTTCGCCACCTCCTGCCACATACAGATGCTCTTATTCTGTGGGAGTGTTAGCATGGAAATCTTCATTCCTTGAATGTGGGTTGCCTCTGGAGGAAGTCCTTAGTTCTCTTTTACCTACTCGATCTACAATTAACCCTTTTTAAAACCCATCATGTTTCATGACTTACACTACAGTTATATGCTGAGTGCGTCCCACATTCCACTCCCTCTCTAACCTCTCTGCAGATGACTAGTGTTCAGTTGCCAGTTGAATATATCTGCTTAGATTGCTGAAAGATGAACCCTCAGATGGGTCCTGTTTAGTCAGAGTGAAAACAAGCATCTTACCATGGCTTAAAACACCCTGTAAGGTTCACTAAAGATCTTCTCTCATATCGCCCACTGTGCCACCTCTTGTTCACTCTCCTATTGCTGCCAGGACCTTGCTGTTTTGAAGAAATCTTCCTGCTTGTTACTCCCTCTCCCATACATTCTCCCCAAACCCATACTCGCACGGCAAATTCCTTCTACCCCCACCAAGTCTTCAGTAATGTCTCCCATTTCCAAGGACTACTGCTCAGAGCACGCAGCTCCGTAGGCCAGTCTATGCATACCGTTCCTCAGATGGGACCTGTACCCTGCTCTGCTTCTCCTACAGCACGTAGCACTTAATCTACACACTCGTCATGCTTCTCCGTTATCACGTGCACCTATTGGCTAGCAGTTCAACTGCATGGGAACAAGGATGTCGGCTGCCTGCTCTCTGATTTATGTCAGCATGCAGAGAGCAGTGACTGGCATGTGGCTAGCATGCTATGAATCTTCATGAATGATTGTCCTATCTTGGAAGACAATTCATCATTACTTTCATTTCTTTTGAACGTCCAACCTACAGCAAAACCTTTCCCGGTTGTTCACATTTATGAGTCTCTAGGAATGGGGCTAAGTTGTGAATGAGTGAGTTACTACTGGGATCCAAGCGTTGAGGCTAAAATTAGGATTGTGTTTCCTTGAAACACCTAAGAGCATAAACAATATGAAGATGAATTATGAATATCAAATGGGGCAGTAGAACTTACTTTAAATCCAAATGCAAAATTAACTCAGAGCAGGCAGCTCCACCAGAGGACAGGAGATTGAAATAGAGCAATTCAGAGAAGCACAGTGTGAAGCCACAAATGGGCTTTCAAACCTTGTGTATTCACTATCCTGTAAATTCTTGCAGTGGGCAGAGAAGTCTGACAAACTTAACACAGGCGATGGTGTTGTTTAGCTGGTATTTTGCCATGTGTTCTGTACACTTAATTCCTCTGATTCCCCAAATCCTGTAGACTTTATTCTATAGCACCAATGGTAATTGAGATGCAGGCCATAGTTATTAAATCCTTTCCATTCGATGCCCTTATAATAGATATTTACTCAGCTAATACTTAGTGAGTTCCTACCACGTGTCACAAAGTGAGCAAATGTTTACTTATTCTAGTTTGTTCCTTAAATCAGTACCATAAGTTCTGTTTCTTCTCCCTTCCTTGTACCATTTTATTTATTCATTTTTTTATTTCCAAATACATTTCTGATAATAGAAGTTAAACTTACCCATGCAGGATCAATTAAAATGCTTTCTGTTCCACACTATCATCAGTGATGATCTCAGGATGTGCACACCCTGAGACGTAGACTCAGTGAGCCATCCCGACCAGAACTTGGCATCTCCAGCTTGAGGTACCTCCTGCTTCTTGCATCTCAGGTACCTGGATCAACTTTCAAATTGCTGAGTATACTGTATAATGCTGTATTATGCCACAGCTGATGTTTCTGTGTGGCTTGCAGAATCTCCTTCTTCAGCTATTAAGGAGAGATAAGAAGTATCCCTTTCAAAACACTTCTCTCACTCCTTCCCACCAGCAGTCCTGCCATGGTCCTCCCTCCTTCCCCTAGTCCTGTACAGCCACAGATCTGCTCAGGCTTGTTTTATTTATATTTTATCATGTGCACGTCTGGTGTGTGTGTGTGTGTGTGTGTGTGTGTGTGTGTGTGTGTATGTGTGTGTGTGTGTGTTTGGTATAATCATGTGTGTGTGTGTGTGTGTGTGTGTGTGTGTGTGTTTGGTATAATCATGTGTGTGTGAGTGCACCCTTTTACACACGGAGACCAGGAGGAAGTGTCCTGCTCTGTCCATCTTTGCATGCTTCACTTTAGGCTGGCTCTCTCAGTGAGTGTAAAGCTAGACTGGCAGCCATCAAGCCTCAGCAAAAATCTGTCCTTATCAGCCTCCCCCAGTGCTGAGATCTTAGATAGTGAACTGTGTCTTTCTAATCCTTTATTTTTATATACTTTCTTATTCCCATGTCTGTCCCTGCTGAGGACTCATCTGGACCACAGAAGCCATTGTCCCCTTGGCTTTCCATCTCCATGGATATCCTTTTCTTGCCCAAAGTCTTTTGATTACTGTCATGATACATACCCAACATTTAGAAGCATACTGACTGTTATATATGTTTGTTGAAGACTATGTCAAATATGAAAAATGCACATTACAATATTAAACTTCCCCTCCTAATGTAATGTACTGCTAAAGAACATCCTCTCTGATTCTCTACGCATATATGTATTATAAAGATATCTCTTGACCTATATTGGGGTCCATCCCAAAAACCCATTTACTGAGAATAAAGTTCATTAAAAATGCATTTAATTGACCCAATATACTCCTAGTTTCCATTTCTCAGCAAGCACACTGTAGAGTGTTGATTCCTTCTCTTGATCTTATGATCAGTATCACAAGAGAATTTCATTTACCTTCTGTTGGCCCGATAAAGATCCAACATCAAAATCTTGAAGTTTCATTTCTACTGTAGCATGGTAAGGCCAGAACACTATGAGGCAACAGTCTGAGGATGAATACTTCAGCTGTGGTCTATCAGCTCTGAGAGCCAGGCTTAAGTCTCTGCTGCAAAAGAAAGAGTATGTTGAATTATGGTAAATTAAAGATTATCTGAATGTGGATATGCATATCTCTGTGTATATAGAATACAATGTCTCTCCTTTTATCTAAATATAGGAAGTTGGAAAGTGTCACTGGCTTAACAGAGAGACAAGGCCAGCCTAAGTTAAGTTACCCATATTACATTCCAGAAAAAAGGTTCCATGGTAATCAACAGACCCACAGACAGTGTGAGTGGGAACTGTTCGGAAGGCTGAGGTAGCAAAAGAGACAGATATGATGTGAAAACAAAAACCATGTCTTCTCATCTCATTCTAGTCATTATCAGACATCACAGAATCAAGTTAATAGTTACATTTGCAGCAAAAGTGGCCTTCACATAACCTGGTCCACTCAAAATCTCCTCGTTTCAGCAAAAGTATAGTAGGGTAATGTTCTAACTTTTGGAAAAAGTGAGATATCATATTTCTCACTTCATATAAACTAAGACAGAAAATTTTGTTAAAATAATATATACACATTGTGTTAAACCTCTACTATTATACATAATGCCATTGTATTTGAATATCTTTAGATACATACCTATGTATGTATGTAAATACCTCTGTGTATAACTTTTATAAGCATATACATGCCTTGTGTGTGTTTGTGTGTGTGTGTGCAGTCTTTTCCTCCCTTTTTATCATTTACTCCCCCAGTTTATTTTCTATCTCTTCCCTTCCTCTATCCTTCCCTCTCTTCTTTTCCTCCCTCCATTCCTTCTTCCTTCCTTCTCTTACTTTCCTCCCTTTATTCTGTTTTCTTCCCTCATATCTTTCTTTCTCTTCCACTCTCTTTGTTCTGTCTTTCTGTCATCTGCTTTCTTGTTTTGCTTATTGTTGAGGTGTGATTAGATTTGATGTACTTGGTATACATATGAAAAGTGCTGATGGTTATAAAAACATCTTCCCTAGGAATATAGATTTTAGTATGTTTTCCTATATTATATAACTAATATCCACTTATGAGTGAATATATACCATGTGTGTCTTTCTGCTTCTGGGTTACTTTACTCAGGATGATCTTTTCTAGTTCCCACCATTTGCCTGCAAATTTCATGATTTCGTCGTTCTTAATAGCTAAGTAGTTTTCCATTGTGTAAAAGTACCACAATTTCTGTATCCATTCCTCCGTTGAGGGACATCTGGGTTGTTTCCTGATTCTGGCCATTATAAAGCTGCTATGAACATTTTTGAGCAAATGTCCTTGTTGTATAGTTGAGCATATTTTGGATATATGCCTAGGAGTGGTATAGCTGAATCTTGAGTTAGCAATGTTCCTAATTTTCTGAGGAAGCTCCAGATTGATTTTCATAGTGGTTGTACAAGTTTACATTCCCGCCATCAATGGAGGAGGGTTCCCCTTTCTCCACATCCTCTCCATCATGTGTTGTAACTTGAGTTTTTGATCTTAGGCATTCTGATGGGTGTAAGGTGAAATCTCAGGGTCATTTTGACTTGCATTTCCTTGATGACTAAGGACTTGAACATTTCTTTTGGTGTATCTCTGCCATTTGATATTCCTCTATTGTGAATTCTCTGTTTAGCTCCGTACCCCATTTTAATTGGGTTATTTAGTTTGTCGATGCTCAATACTCATTTACAAGGACAAATGCGATGGGCATCAGAAGCCAGAGAAGTCAGGAAACAGGACAGGAGCCTATCACAGAGGGCCTCTTAAAGACTCTACCCACCGAGGTATCAAAGGAGATACTGAGACTCATAGACAAACTTTGGGCAGAATGCATGGAATCTTATGAAATAAGAGGGAGATAGAAAGACCTGGAGGAGACAGGAGCTCCAAAAGGAGACTAGCAGAGCCATAAAAACTGATTCCTGGGGTCCCTGCAGAGACTGATACCAAGGACAACACATGGAGAGCACCTAAAAACCACATAGATTCAGTCTTCAAGTGGAAATCCCTAGTAAGGGGAACAGGGACTGTCTCTGACATGAACTCAGTGGCTGGCTCTCTGAGCACCTGCCCCTGGATGGTGCCAGGCCACAGAGGAAGACAGTGCACCCAGCCCTGATGAGGCCTGATAGGCTAGGGTCAGATAGAAGGGGAGGAGGACCTCCTCTATCAGTGGACTAGGGGAGGGGCAGAGGGGGAGAAGGGAAAGGGAGGGTGGAATTAGGAGGAAATGAGGGAGGGGGCCACAGCTGGGAAACAATGTGAATAAATTATAAGAAATAAAAATTTTAAAAATTACTCTGCTAAAAAAAAAAAAAAAAAAGAATCTTCCCCTTACTGCAAGGGTGATGTCCACAGTCCTGGTTTGAAAGTGTCTTACCTGTTTGCTCCCAAATTGTGCAGAGCATCAGAACAAATTGTTCTGCTGCTTTGAAAGGAGGATTGAGTTCAGTCACGGGGGTGCTTAGGAATCTGTGACGTGAATTGCCTCGAGTCTTTGATCACCTTGTGAGGGACCAGTCTCTGAACACATATGCTGCAGTTAATAATAGGACTGGTAATTGTTCCAGAAGCCCTCATTTTGAGAGGTACTGCTCGGCTCTCGTCAGCTCACATTTGCCTGATCTGTGGATGCAAGACCATCACAGCAAGTAGTATATATAAGGACTGCCCCACTGCGTCATAAAACTGAAACCATCTCACACAGTTATCAGGACGTGATGCCCAATGGTGAGTGGTCAACGGTTGGCTCCAAGAGAAAGTGAAAATGTTGAAAAGTAGTTTCGAATCACTATAGATTGAGGCCACATTTCTGCTAAACCCTTCGCTGAGATAAGCACATAAATATGAGGGTCTAACTTTGTTACTTTTCCCGGGCAAAAACCAGGAGAGACACTGCAGTTGCTGAGAGACCTCAGCTCTGCATGTTTATTCTTCACTTTGATTCTGCAAAAGGATACAAGCCAACTGTTAGTGTGTGGCAGCTTTTGACATGTTAAGGCTTGGTTTTCATTTTGTTTTTTCTTGTTTGGTTTTATGAGACAGATTCTCATGCAACCCCAGCATGTCTTGAATTCAAGATGTGCTGGATGCTGACCTTGAACTACTATCCTCTTGGTTCTACCTTCCAAGTACTGGGAATTATAATTGTATGTTGCTAAACCTGACAACTGCCTTCGGACAGGGATCCATGCTGAGAACTTCTTTGTGGTCATGGGAGGAAGCAGTGGCAACAAAAATGGTGGTAGAGGCTCCTGGTGGGATCTTCCCACACATATGCCTTCTGAGAACCGGGGTGCAGTTTCTGAGCTCCAGACTTTAGCGAGGTTAGCCTTGAATTTTAGAACAAACTGACTATATTAATGAAATTATACAAAGAATAGTGACATAGTTATCTGGAGTGACTGTATGCATGCTGTCAAATCTTGGGTGTAACGTGACCTAAGATTTCTCTTTTTTGAAGTATGGGTGTACCTCTCTCTCTCTTTGTGGGACAGACAGAGAGGCACAGATTGACACACACACACACACACACACACACACACACACACACACACATGCTGTTTCTCTTTCCGACGGGTCATTCTTGGGCACAGTGTAAACATATATGTATATATATATATATATATATATATATATATAGCCTTAATATATATTGGGAAACAGTTTTCCAAACTTGTCGCTACAGTTTCTCTCCCTCTCCACATTCTTGGTAACATTTGGTATTGTGGTCTTGAGACTTGCCATGGGATCTAATTCCTTCCATAACCACCACCACAATTACTTCTCATTTAACATCTCCTCTCGTTTTTAAACACATGGAGTGTCCTTATGCTGCAGGAATGTGAACAGGCGTAGGGCCATCCACTGGAGCTTGGTTAGACTCTTAACACATTTCTAAAGAATATTGACTCTCTTTCTCCTAGTAGCCATCAATTGCCAATAAATACTCAGCTAGGTGTGAGACTACCCGACCAGGACCCTACTCCATGCTGGGACTTTGCTTGCCTTGGTCTTGGGCATGTCTTGTGCATGTAGTCGCAGCTGTGGTCAGTCCTTATGTGAAACCTACCAGTTGTGCCCAGAAAACACTGCTCTGCTGTGGCCATCCACTGCCTCTGTCTCTTCCAGTCTTTTCCTCATACTCCCTCAATGATTCCTGATATTTGGGGCCAAGGATTGGGTTATAGTTGGGATATAGTCTATTCTCTGGCTGGGTAACCAATAGACCCCTGTTCTCTGCACATTGACTGGTGGAATGTCTCTTGTGTTAATTGCCATATCCTGCAAAAAGAAGCTTCTCTGATGAGTGTAGAGGAATTTTAATCTAGCAACATGGCTACTCTGGCAAGGGATCACATCCAAAGACCTAAGTCTGTGTGATTTGGCTAGAATATAAACAGACCTTTAGTACACACCTTTTTTGTTTCTTTGTGCTTTATTTATTTCAGTTTATTAACTTTACATCCCTAGGGTGACCCCTCCCTCCTCTTCTCCCAGGCCTCCTTCCTATCCTTCCCTTTAATCAGAGAAAAATTTGACAGAGTGAGTCAGAGATAGTATATGTCCAACTCTCATAATGACAGGAAGTAGAGGCTACTATAGCAGAATTTTCTAAGAAAACTCCTTTACTTAAAAAAAAGGATACATTCTAAATTAGTACAGAAGAGCATTGCAGGGACAGGGAGAAGAGAGTTGAGTTCAGCTGAGTCCCTGCAGTTCTGCTCACTTTGTGCAGTCATGCAGGGAAGCTCCGTTTGTGGAGTCCAGAGGCAGCTTTTCCAAGCCCAGCAATTCAGGGAGAAGCCAAGGAAAGCCAGATTGAACTAGTCAGCTTGGAGAGGAATTTTAAGCCACAACAGCTGAGTTGAATCAGGCAGCCAGAGTTCATAAAGAACTAGAAACATTGTGCTTCTTCAGCACTTCAGTCTTGGAGACCAAGAACATTCCAGGGCCCAAATTAGCAGAGAAAGGCTAGAAGCTAAAGCCTTCAAGATTTGGGTTTGCAGAAGATTAGATTGTAAAGATGCTAGAAGTTTCCAGGCTTAGGCCTAGGGATAGTTTCATAGAAATACTCTGGCCATAGCCCAATCCATGTATTCATAAGGTTTGGGCAGAGCTCTCTTCTCACCCACTCTTCGGAAGAAATAAAACAACATTTACAGATGAGGGTTGAAAGTTGTACTTATCCATGGGTATAATGACAAAGTTTTAGAGATCAATTTAATAAATTATCCATTTAGAAGAATAATAAAATTTAATAAACCATTGATTATCATTTTTCTTAGCTTATCTTTCTTGTTAGACATTGTTTTATATACTAACAATGGAAAAATATCCTGTCTTAAGGCTTCAAAATCTTCTGTGAATTTCATTAGATGTTGTATCTTTATGTTTTTATATTTTTGGCCCATGTCATAATAATTTCAAAACATTGTATGAAATAATGGGTCACATCTTTTCTTCTATTCATCTCTAATATCCAAGCAGCATTTACAGGAAAAGAATGCTTTTCCTGCTGATTTCCATTAGTACCTTTGCCAAAATCAGTTGAGTGTTTATGTGTCCATCCATTCTGGATTGTCTAATTCTGCTTATACCTAATCTTTTGAGACTTCTTTCTACTTGTTATATTATGAATATATTTTCATATGAAATTTCAGCATAGAGCCACTCTTAATGGCTAGATTTAATTTATGGATGTACTAACGTTCATTTTTAATCCGTGGCTTGTGAACTCAATTTATAAATTTAGTTTAGTTTTTTTTTTTTGTTTTGTTTTTTTTTCTGGTAAGTGTACTGAATTCCCATCAAGTTCCTACCATTTATATAAAACCAGTAATAGAGGTTCTCAGATACTTAAAACAAAAATATATCTATATGTCACACAAAAGCTCTGGAATTAAAAGACAATTAAAATTTTAATGACAAGAATGTCTTTTTTATAGTGTGAAATATATCAATACATAAGAACTCAATTTCCATCAACTCAATTTCCATTTATTTGTAATGAAATAATCAGAAGTTGGGATGTAGGCATAGTAACACCCAAATCTCAGAATTTTTGTAATACTACGACTTTAATAGACGTGAGGGTTTTGAAATTATAATTCTCTATAAAAAATAAATATTTTCTGAACAAGCAATAAAAGTTGAACAAACATAAAATGGGTCACAGCTAGTATTTGCTCATGTGCAGCATGAAAAAGACCATCTATTCAATAAATTATGTCAGGAAAATGAGATACCCACATGAAAGAGTGAAAATGAACCATAGATCTTATTGTACCATACACAAAAGGTCTGCATAAAATGGATAAAGAACCTACATGTAAAAACCTAAAATCATAAAATTTCTGGAAGCAAATATATGTGAAATATGTATCAATAATTGCAATAGAATTAGAATCCTTATATTAACATCAAACAAGATAATATATTTTACTACAAATAGAGACATTTCATATTATAAAATAAATGTATTATTATTGTAGTAGAAAAATACGTAATGATAAATGTATATAAACCTAAAAATAGAAATCCCCAGACACTTAAAGCAAAAATTGTAAAAATAGAAAAATAGACAACTCAGAAAGGAAGATCCAACACCATATTGCTACGAGGAGTGATTAACAGGCAGCTGGACAGAAAATGTGGCTCAAAAGACGTCATGATAGGATTTGGCCAATGGACTCACATTTCAGAGTGAGGCCATCTCCAGGACACACAATATGCCACTGCGTACAGTCAGTGTCACAGTGGAAGCCCAAGTGCTGTACGATAAAAATGTGCAAAGTATTCTCAATTCATCTTTAAAATTAGAATACTTTGATTTTACTCCTGGAAAGAGAGAAAGGGAACAGAGAGACTCCATATATTTGGCTTTTAAAATCTTAAAATTTAACTGAACTTAAATGTAAGTGTCAATTTTTTTCTTTTTTTCTTTATTACAATTTATTCATTTTGTATACAGGCTGTGGCCCTCTCCTTTATCTCCTCCCAGTCCCTCCCTCCCTCCCTCTTCTTCCCCTATGCCCCTAACCTATCCACTGATTAGGGAGGTCCTCCTCCCCTTCCGTCTGACCCTAGCCTATCAGGTCTCATCAGGACTGGCTGCATCCTTTTCCTCTGTGGCCCAGCAAGGCTGTTTCCTCCCACCCCTGGCCCCATTGGAAGGTGATCTAAGAGCCTGTCGCAGGGTCCATGTCAGAAACAGCCCCTTCTCCTCGTACTAGGAAACCCACATGGAGGCTGAGATGCCTATGGGCTACATCTGAGCAGGAAATCCAGGTCCTCTCCAAGATAGACATTGGACGTGGGAGGCAAGAGGGAACAGGACAGGAGCCTACCACAGAGGGCCTCTGAAAGACCCTACCCAGCAGGATATCGAGGCAGATGCTGAGACTCATAGCCAAACTTTGGGCAGAGTGCAGGGATTCTTATGCAAGAAGAGGGGCGGAGATAGAATGACCTGGAGGGGACAGGAGCTCCACAAGGAGACCAAAAAACCTGAGCCCAGGGGCCCTGCAGAGTCCAATACTCCAACCAAGTACCATGCGTGGAGAGGACCTAGACCCTCTGCTCAGATGTAAGTGTCAAATTTATAAAGCATCTAGAAAATAAAAACGTAGAGGAAATGTTTGTAAACTTGGATTAGGTGGAATCCTCAGATTATTAAAGACATTCACAATGAAAGAAACAGATCAATAAAAATCAATCATAAAAATTAAAACCATTTGCACCTCAAACTTCATTATTGAGTCAAAGAGACAGCAATTTGCAGACTGGGAGAAAACAGTTTCAAGCTGTGTAAATAAAGGCTTTATACTGAGAACATAAAAAGAAATCTTACATCTCTACAAGGAGACAAAAATTCTAATTAAAAAATGATCAAGCCATGGGGTAGTACTAGACATTTCATCAAAGGGATCATACAACTGACCAGGAAACTCATAATAAGGAACAGACATCATTAATCACCAGCAAAGTGCTAGTTAAAACATGGCTCTGTGCTCTCACAAGCCACATAAATGGCCAAGATAAAATGGACAGAAGATAGGAGGTCCACACTATGGTGAGGAACTGGCTCTATCCCATATCTCTATTGAGAATCCATGACAACACATACACACTGGAAAAAAACGTAATTTCAACAAGGCTAAGGAAAAGCTAATGTACATCTTGGCAATTCCATTTCCAAGGATCTGCACTAGAGGGCTGGACTGCTTCTCCTCTCAAAGAACTGTCCGTGGAATCACAGCCACAGCCACATCGGTGAGATGACAGTCTTCCCTGGAGATAACCCAGTCTTCCAACGATTTCAAATCTGTACTCATAGCTAACTGATAGTCATCAGTAAAAGGCATACAAACCACTAATGCATACCACAGAACTGATCAACCACCCACCAAAATGATACCCTAAGTGAAGGAAGACACACAAGGAGAAACATCATACTGCACGATTCTGTTTTTGTGAGATCTCTCTGGAAGAAAAATGTATAAAGCCACTTGAGGGAATTGCAGCAGGACTGAGTGCAACCAAGCTTACAGGGATATTTTAGAGTGATAAAAATGTTTTAAAACTGATGGTGTGATAGCTGACCACATTAAACATTTATTAAATACAATTCAAATCTACATATGCAATAAGTTTATTTTATCATATGTAATTATGCCTCAATAAAATTGCATATAAATGGATGCTCAAGATTGCTGTGATAGTTCGTGCCTATAATTTAGCACTCTGGAGACAGGGGATGTGGAGTTCTGTGAGTTCAAAGCCAGACTGGGCTAGAGAGTAAATTCCAGGCCAGTTTGAGTTGAGTTACTAGGTAAGGCTGTATTTCAAAAAGCAAAGCAAATAAAAATACAAACACCAACAAAACCAAAGTCTCCCCTTCTTCTTAGTAACAGGAGGGAAATATACAGAACAGGATGTAGATGAAAGACATGAGACCATACCTACAAACAGCTCCTCATAGTGCTTGACAGGCAGTCGGTAACTGTCACTGTCATGGTCACGATCATCACCCTCATATGCTTGACAGGCAGTCAGAAACTGTCACTGTCATGGTCACAATCATCACCCTCATATTCCTTAATCTGGGTATAACTGTATTTTCATTTCCCACTCCTCAGTTCTGACCTCTGTAACAGAAAATACCACTCAGGATTGAGACAACTGATGATCCTGAAAATTCAGTTATTGATTGTTGTTGCCTTCTGTACCTCTGTGTTCTAAGAACCTGTCTCTCTCCCTCACTCATTCTGACAAGTAAACACTCCTCCAAGTTTATTGAGAATATGACATCTAGGGATAGGCAGTTGGCAATGCCTTTCCATCCTCTATCTAGCTACAGTGTCAGGAAGTTCCTTTTCCATTACTCCTTAGGTCAAGGTGGGCAGCCTCCTTGTAAAAGCCTCTGTTTGAAATTCTCTGCTGGATGTTATTGTACAATTCTTTTCCTTTTCATTATTTCCCACTAATAAATGAAGCCAAATAAAGCCTAGAAAGCCCAAATTTTTCTCCATACTTTCTGAATCTAGTCATGCATTTATTGTTGCATCTCGCACGTTGGTTGGACAGTAGGTAATTGGTTTCATTTGTCTCCATTCTATTTCTTTTTGTGTTTCTCCTTAGGAAATGAAAAATCCACCCTCAGCCCAGTGAAATGTTCATCTGAGTTTTGTTTTTCCTTCCTGTATTGTTACTAGATTAAGGCTATTATATCACTAGGATACTTTTACAGTCACTTTTAAATGGTTGAAGATTTCATTTTCCTTATTTGATACCACTGCTAGGCTCTTACAGTGATATGTGCTACTCTAATTCCTCATTTCAAACCTAAGTGATTTTGATTATAAATATATGGCCATTTCCATCAAAGATAACTTGTGAATGTATATTTTCATACTTTCCACTTAACTAATTTTATACTTTTACTTCTTTGTCAAATAACCGATATTTTATGCATCCATAAAGGTAAAGAGATGAAAATAATTCAAATTGCCCTTGTATTTTGTTTCAATATATGAAATTTTATATAGGATGTTATTTTGGTTACTATATTTTACAGAATATGTCTGTGAGACAAAATAATCAAAATTGACAATATAAAGATAATTAAATGCCATAAAACTTTATATTAATAAAATTTAGTTACATATTGTCACCAGTGATGATCAATACCAAAATAAATCCCATTTTTAATGGATAAGATGACACTTAGTCATGTTAGAAAAGTGCTCTTTGTCATGCTAAGAATCTTCAATTCAAGGTACACATCAGAGTTCTGCTTGTATTTGTTTTATTTATGATAGTAATAAAATAGTATGACTATAGATTGCGCAGAGAGCATCTCATATTTTACTAGTGCCCAAATCTGTAAATGGTATCGAATATGAAGTAAAACTACATTTGTAAGTCAATATTTAAACAAAGAAATAGATCCAGAAGGTAACAGACAACTTCAGGTAAATTTTCTATTCTCTTAATATGTCTTTAGAACCAAATCTTCTGGAAGGGTCAGCATCCAATTAAACTCTTGTGCTAAATGTTGAATACAGAAACAGCTGCTTCCTTACAGAAAATATGCCTTCTGGAAACTTCCATAATGTATGTCAAGTTTTAGGATAAAGAAGCACATTTGTTATCTAGTTCAGAGATAATTGCTTGCCATTAGGTTGGTAGGAACGTAAATTCTGCTCATTTCTGTCAGCTAGCTTGTCAGACTCCTAAGCTCTACTCCATCTGTCCCTCCGGTGACAATATCATTTTTTGCCTTCCACCAAAATGATAATGACTGGGAATTGTAAATTTTAATGAATTCACATGTGTGGAAATGTTCAACTGTTTTTTTTTCTTTCTTTTACAAATAAAGACATCCTGTGTGTAGATCGTTTTCCTGTACCATTAGTTTTTAAACTGCAAATTCCTTTGCTTCAATGATGTCAACATATCATTGACTTTTTTCTTTCCCTTCTTTCCCCAAGAATTATACAGACACTTGGCTGTTAGACTTGACATGCAGTAGTGTCACAGAAAGGGAACTTGCTGTGCTTTTCTCTAGGATGGTAAGAGATGGAGGAAAGAAGCCACCTGCATGTGCCCTGGTGCCAGCGATAAGCCCAGAGGCCACACTCTAGACCTCCGTCCTGACTCCTGGGAGAAACTTCGATAAAAATGCCTGTTATTTCCAAAGTACCTGCTGCTTTTGTTTCTCACGGTGACATTTATCAAGTCATGGCCACTTACCAACCTCTGTATTAAAGAGTTTATTCATATTAACACACTTTAATCCTTACAGTTCCTTTACTACAAGTGCTATCATGTTTATACATTTTGTAGAAATCCAGGGCACTTAAAGATCAGAGACCACCCTGTCTATCTTCTGCCTTACACACGCACACACACACACACACACACACAGGCTGATGATGAGGCACAAAGCCCAGACTTGCACATAAGCAGGCTGGTGTGGAAGAGCCCGTTTTGGTTTTGCTGTTTTGGTTTTGTTTATTTGTTTTTCAGTCACAGCATATTTTTATCTTCTAACATATTATCTCAGTGGCTCTGGGAGGAAAATGCCCTCAGGTAGTATGGGAAATGAAGGCTCCTGCCTCGGAAGTCTGGGCAGTATTCACCACTGCACCTGGTTAGTACCGGTAATGAGAGCACGGTCCGCTGCTAAGGGCAGCGCTGGGTGACACAGTGGCGCTTACTGACCTGCTTGCCCGTTCAGGGCCCTTGGGTGGCATGGAGGGCTACAGGTTAGGCTGCTGCCACGGTCGCGGCCAGCACCCACTCACCTATGTGCCAAAAGAGCTGTGGCAAAGAGGCAGAGAACAAGAGCTAGACAGGAGGAAAGCCTCGTTTGCCCTACGTGTGTTTCTCATGATGTCCCAGCTGCTCGTCACTACTTTTTCTTGTAAGAGCGGTGTGGGAGTGGTTTTCCTGCAAAGATTTGAACTCCTGGTGTGGGAGTCTTACACCCATCCTCGAAGAGAAGAATCCATGCTGACAAGAAGTGAGCTATAAACTATGGAGACCATGTCTCAAGTATTTAAGGATAAAGTGATAAACATGCAGATGGGCCCATTAATGAACATTAATTGCTTTAAATTAGGCTTTATTGTGCAGTGGGTAAATTGGAAAGTACACATTTGCATTGGTAATAGAAAATTAATTTAAATGCTCCAGGAAGCAAAATATCACCTGATGTGCTAAAACCTGTTATTTGTGGTGCTTTCAAAAGATAACTTGAAGGGCACTGTGTATGAAAATAAAATATCGATGCCAGAGGTCCACAAAAGTGTGGCCACCTTCTTTGGTGTGCCCCCCAGGCAGCCACCAATCAGCTAGGTCCCAGATGGCGCCAGGCTAATGCTGCGTGTTCTCTGTGTAACCTAAGCCTGGTGGTGACGGAATGGGACATTATAAATCTCAGTTATATGGCCCCCGGGGAGGTAGCTCCTTCCTCTCCCTCCCTGGAGTGCATGCCTTGGCATCTTCCAGAACAGACTGTTGCCTATGCAGGTCTTATAAGTACTTGGAGAGATGTCATGTCTCTGTTCTCAGTGGTCCAGCTATCTGGGCACTGTAGCCCGGGCAGAAGAACCTTCTAGCTTCTCTTAGTCTCAGCAGCAATGGTTTAAACACCCATCGTCATATCCTCAATTTCTGAAGAGTTGGTACGCGTAGAATAAGGTGCAATTGTGTAGTTTTTTTGTTTTTTGTTTTTTTTTAATTCTTGATTTCTTCCTATTCTTGGATAGAAGTAACCTCTTCTTCTCTTTAATGGCTTTCCCTTTTAATTTTATATTCCTATCATCTTCAGCTCTGAATCCTGCTAGGAAAAAAGATAGTGTTTAAAAATAGTAAAAACTCTAATAAAAGAGACATAGAATAAAGACTGTCTGTCCTAAGGCAAAATGTAGTGAGACAGTGTCATCATGGTAATCCTTGACTTGGACAGTTCAGCCACTGTTCCTGAAAGCAAGAAACATTAAGAGAGAATCAGGTTTGTGAGGAAGAGGATGAAGCGTCAGTTTAAATAGGCTGGTGCTCAGCAGTGCAGATTCCAGAGACAGAGTCGCTGGGCACTGTAATCTGAGAGCCCTCAGCACAGAGGCTATTTTTAAAGCCATAAAATGGGATGCGCTCACCTAAGGAATATAATATAGAAAGAGCCCGGGGCTACGTGGGCATTTAGCAATCTGAAAGAGGGAAAATCAGCAGAAAGAAAACTCAGAAAAAGGGAGGTTGGAGATGAAAGAGGTAAAGGAGGAGAACGTGATGTCCTGGAAACCAGATAAAGAAAGGCAGTAAGAAGATGGGAGGGGCCAACCGTGGCTAATGCTGCTGAAAGGTCAGGTACGAGGAGGTCCTCGTTGGCCATGGCCTTGGCAAGGGCTTTTTAGTGCTGCAATAGGGACAAAAGTCTGTTTGAGGTAGCTTCATGAGAGAACAGCAGATGAAAAGCAGAGCGAGCAAATGCAGCCATCCTTTTCAGTGAGTTTGATAAAAAGAGGAACAGAGGACAGGGTGAGAACAGAGGGGAACGTGAGATCAAGAGCAAAAACGTTTTAAAAGAAATGAGAATTTCTAGCAGAAATGTGTACTAGGGAGACTAACTCAGAGGAAAGGAGAAATGATGGTGCCTGAGAAACAGGAGGTACCATAGCAGGAATGGAATCCCGAGCTTTTAAAAGGAAGATTTGGACACTGGAGCCAATGGGTCCTGGCGCCCGGATACAGAGGGCGCCCGGATACAGAGGGCGCCCGGATACAGAGGGCGCCTGGGTACAGATGGGAGCGTGCTTAAAAATTCCATCAAATGTAATATTAACTTGTTCCCCTTTTGTATTTTTGAATGTAATTTTGTTTTAAAGATTTAAAAACACAAGAACATTCCAGGTTTGCGTCTGGATGACAGTCCATGCTGCAAGAGGGTGGGGCCAACTAACAGAGTTAGAACACGTGGCTTGTGCAGGCCAGGAAGTGCCTGCTGTCCTGTGGCCACAGCTGCTGTCACGTGGTCACAGTTGTCCTCTTTGGGGGACACTGACGCCCTCATCTGTCTGTTCCTCAGTTATACCTCCTGAAATCTCCCATCAGTGCCATAGGTTAGGTGAGTTCAACAGAAGCTTACTTTCCTATAGACTGTGAGTTTAAGACTGAAGCCTGGGCAGAAATGAATCCTTCTGAGAGACATGCCTCCTTTAGACCTTGCTCACTGTTTTTGTTTGTTGTTGTTTTCCTGTGTATAAATGTGTGTTATAGGGCTCCCTACCCCTGCTTTATAAACATATCAATCACATTGGATCTTGTTTTAATTTAGTGACCCCTTTGATGTCTCTCCACGTGAATTCACATTCTGCTGGACTGTGGTTTAGGATATAAATGGACAGATTGTGGAGGGACACAGCACAGCCCATCCCACAAAGGAAGGATTTACTCAATCTTCAGTTTTTAAAAGCAAAGTTATACCTAAGAAATAATAGTTTTAGAGAGCTAAAAATTACATGAATTATAATGCCACCAGCCCTGTTTGTAATGCTTACTTCCTGACAGAAACCTCTTTCAAGAGTGTTTCCGGCATTTATTTTCATACTTATGAACACCAGGCAACACTGATATTTATTCTTCATGATAAATATTAAGCACTAGCTCTGCAGCATGGGTATGAGGGTTCTGGCCCTTGCCCCTCCTCCTTATACTTCCTGTCTGCCCCCAGACACATTCCAAATGACTTGGCAATACTCACCCTATTTTAGTATGCATTGTTCATAGTGGGTTCCAGTCACCCTCTTTCCTCTCTCACATTACATTGGTTTAACACCGAGTTTAACATTGTTTGATTCCTTTGCCTGGAGTCTCACCTGTTCTGGCTGGCTCCTAGCATTACACCGTTCTACTAGCATTACAGAATGGTCAGACACACCAGGTCACCTCTGTGTCCTGTTTCCGTGGCAACGATTCTCCTTCAGGCTAATACTTCGGGCCTTAGCAGGATTCGAGACTCGTTCACAGTCGTGTTCCAAAGCCTTTCTTCCCTTTCACCCAAGGAGAACCGCTCCTGGCCCTCCTGACTTGCTCCCTCCAGGTCTGGACTCTAGATGTCTCTGGGATCACTCCTTCCTGTTGATGGATCACATATTCTAGGACCTTCTGAGAAAGAGTTCCTAGAGACTTTGTGGTTTTGTTCTCAGTTTCTCACTTAACTTGACATATAATTCTAGATTGTAAACCATATTCCCATGAACTATGAGGACCTTCTTAACCATCAAACTCCTAGAACATCTAGAAGAACTGCTTTATTTAACTGTGTCCCATTGCCTTTCAGAGGTGTGCTGTTTTCTGCTGCTTGCTCTAACAACTTACACTAAGCAGCTTATCTCTAAACAGCAGAAACAGATGGTCTCACAGAGCTAAACCTCAGAGGTGTAACACTGGCGCCAGAGCAGCCGTGACTGGACCTCAGTGGTGACATGCCTTCCGGGAGCTCTGGAGGAGACAGTTCTTGGTTTCTCCCGGCTTCTAGCAGCTGCTGTTATTCCTGCTCAGGTGACCACCCCACACTCATCTCTGAGGCCCATCTCCTCCAGTTTCTGCTCCATCTTGGCATCATCTTCTTTTCTCCCTTTGTCTGTCTCTTCTATGGACTCTGGTGATCTTTAAGATCTGTCTAGTAACCTACAATAGTCTCACTTTAAAGATCCTTAACCACATTTATAAAGATCTTATAAGTGTGGTATCATTCAAAAGGTCAAAAGAGGGGGGCAGCCATCTTTGGGCGGCACTGTTCAGCTACATGTAGGAGCTAAACTGTGATTTCCTTGTTCTTAGCCAGTAGAAGGTTCCCTCGCTGCAGTTCAAAATGCTGTACTCAGAGGTAACTTTTGCTGTGTCGTTTTGCTCTGTGGGCAGTTTATGGACAGTTTCATCTAGAAACCCATGTACTTTATATCAGGAATATTTTCTTCATTGATTTTGGAGGGACTTTTTGTCATATATATTTCTTTTGTTCTCTTTTAAAATAATTCCTGATAGTTATTTTTTTACCCTCCCAAGTCTGTTTCAATGAATCTTCTGATTTAATTGTTTTCTCTTGAATAGTACGTTTTTTGACTTTTTTTTTTTTTGGTCGTAGTTCCCGGGAAAGTTCTTCAGCTTTTCCTGTATTTTCTAACCCTCCTTCTGATGGTTTCAATTTGCAATATTAAAATTTTAATGTCTAATATAGTGCTCCTCCTTTTATAGCAGGCAATTCTTATTTCATGACCATAATATATACTTTTTTCTTCTCTGAGGACTTTTTAATATTAGCTTTTAAACTTTCTGAAATATTTCTCTTTTTATTCTTCTTTTTTCTTTTTAATTTGTTTTACCTCCCTTTCCCACCTGGGTGGACCCCATATGATGCCTGGAGACCTGATCTTACTTAACCACAAAGTAATCAAGTTTTAAAAGTTGATCCCAAAGTGAGCCAGCCCCTTAGCTGGTGACCTCCATGTTCTCCAGCTCTCTGATAATCCCTGCCACTACCAGACTTTGTCCTGCAGGAATGAACCAGCCTGGAGCACCATGGGAGCTAGGAGCAGAGCAGCGGGCCGCTGCCCTCTGGAGCACTCTGGGAGCCAGGAGCAAAGCAGTGGGAGCACACTGGGAGCACTCTGCTGCCCTCTGGAGCACCATGGGAACCAGGAGCAGAGCAGTGGGCCGCTGCCCTCTGAGAGAAGAGCCTTCCTTCGCCCCGACTTAGAATTCTCCCTCGAGCTAGCCTCTTACACGCGCCCCTTATTCCTTGATTCACTTTATTGCAGACATGCAAAACCTGTGGCCCACATGCTACGTGGCTCATGTGCTATATGCAGATAAGGACAGCTGTGAATGTGGCTCGAAAGGAAATAGTAAACACACTCAACACATTAGGAGACTCTTTGCACTGTGTTTTGTGTTTGATTGTGCAGCTCAGGAATGTGAGCTTTGCAGGGGAAAATGTTTTATAACAATGACAGTCTCACGTCACAGTCATGGGTCTCAGCCAAAAGCAAAGAACGCCTTTGGGGAAGCCTGAGAGACCCAGGTACCTCTGATCTCTCCGTTTTTGGGGGCTTCAGCTGTGCTCACTGGGAATAGACTCATCTCTGTCCCCCTTCTGTGATTTCTGTCTGAAATCACAGACATATTTCCATTTAGCTCTTCATCCAGTCATGTTATTGAGATCTTTTCTGTGCTGTAGTGTCCTCCCATTCCCCAGAGAAAGATCTCTGAGTTTGTATCTGCCTGTGTCTTCCTGTTTTCTCTGTCATGCTGTTTCAGCTCACCACATCTAACTTTGCCATGAAGCAACAGTGATGTCACAATGAAATACTGCATTCTAGCTAATGCTGTGCCATTCCTGTCATTCCTCCAGTTCAAGGTCAAGTCCAGAGTTCTTCTTGTCCTTGTTGCAAGGGCCCTTTCTTCGCCCCTGGGCATAAACTCTTATAGAAATGAAAGCAAAAATCAAATCAAAGCACACACGCAACACTCCTCTACTATAAATGGTAATTTTAAAATACAATTTTAATTTAATTCTCTATGTTTAGATCTTAAGTCTACATCTGAACTCTGATTTACAAAAAGTGTAGGAACTAAGAGTTTACATTTTAAAAGAGCAGCTTTTGGCCACTGAGATGGCTCAACAGGTGAAGGCACTTGAGACATAGCAGGTTGGCTCAGGTTTGATCCATGTAAGTCACGTAAAAAGCCAGATGCCGGGCTTATATCTGTAATGTCAGCCATGGTGAGATAGGAGGAAGAGACGGGAGACTCCCCCAGAAGCCCTTGGGCTAGACTGCTTAGAGACGTACAGGGTCAAAATGGACCCGTGGAAGCTGTCCCCTGCACTTCACACATGGGCCATGGCATGCACACACAGTGTGCACATGGAGATATACATTCAGCAATAAAACGAAACAAAAGGTAAACCTATGTATGTGCTTAATTTTCAGTACTGAGAGATAGGAGGAGAATGTGTTCAAAGTAGGACATCTTTGTATAAAATTCTCTTATGAAACACCTCATTACTATGTTCAGTAAGTACATGCTGTTTTTTAAAAGAGCAACATAAGTATACTTTATATTTAATTCTAAAGAATGAGCATTTGATTTATTTCTTTGTGTACCAAGCCTTCTGAAGGATAAAAATGAGTGTGAATATTCTCATATTTCCAGAATGAAAATGTCTCATGAAAGGGTTTTTATATTGACTAATGCCCTCTTCCAAAGGAACACGCAGTCTCCAATTTGGAAGCTGCTTCTTCTATCACTTAGAAGAATACATTTTCCAGCCTCTGGATGGTCTAAGAGCTGGTCTCTGTGCCACATGAACACAAGGAAGCGGCAGGAGAAGTTATCCCAGGGTTAAATGAGGACTAGAATGGGATTTGGAGATCAGCTGGACGCGGGTTGAAGGACCCCTTTCCCACGGTCACTCATAGCCACGAGACCTGCCCTTGTGCTGATACTTCTTTCCACGTGCACCTACACTCTGCTGGTTGTCAGTCCTGTGTCAACCAGCGCCCATCCTGGAGTTAGCCATTCTGGCTGACTGTTTGTGATCATTAACCACCCACACTCCTGTCCACACTGCGGTTCGCTTGCCTTTGGGTGACTTGCTCTTTCCTGGCCCAGTGGGAGCTACCTGAATCCCATAGGTACTCCATAGCTGCTTCTTGGAATAGGGATCTATACAAACTTCTCCAGGCCACCAGAACACAACACCCAGCAGCATAAACAATAAAAATGTATTCTCAAGTGTTCCGGGGTCTCCAAATCCAAGCAAAGCAGCCTGGTTTCTTTGATACTTCTCTTCTTGGGTTGTGGATGGCCAGCCTCTTCTGCTGTCTTCACAGTTCTTCCTTCTGTGTATGCCCCTGTCTGAGTTTTCACTGACAATGACAAGAGCCATATTGGGGTAATATTTACCCCCCGGTGACCTAATCTTTTCCATTTTTAAAGAATGAACCTGAAATAGGGTCATATTCTGAAGTGCTGAAGACAAAGACTTCAGCATACAGATTTTGGAGTAATTCCATAGTCCAGGGACAGCTACCATCAATGGCCTGGGCAGCTCCATCATGGTCCCATTGAACCTGTGTGTAGTTACTGACTCAGATGAGATTGAATCATCAAGACAGAATAGCCCCTACCAGTGTATCATTGATTGATAGCACAGGGTTCAAGATATTTCCTGGATAAACTGCCTTTTGTTTCCTTACTCCAAGCAATAGACATAACTAATTTTTATTTTTGGAGTGCTATTCCCAGGTGTGGTAGTCTACCTCAAACATTTTAAGGTCTAACTCATAATTTTCCAAATTATTTATGAATGTGTTATTCAGAAAAGACCCAGAAAAGTTGATGAGTCTTGTGAAGTCAAGATAAATGACACCTTCTGCTCCCGTTTCATCTGCAAGATCCATTACTCTGTCAAAGGAGTGATTAGATGCCTGTGATCTGTTCCTGAGGAAGTTATTTTGGTTCTTGCAGCACCTTCTGCCTGGGTGCAGTGATCAGCACATCACGTGCTGAGGTTGAGACTTTCTCCCAGTGAGCTAGGAACAAAAGGAGGGTCAAGGCCACTGTAAGTAAAGGCGGCTTCATGTTTGTCTGTTTTCAAATACCACATCAGGCTGCCGGCCTGACAGAGCACAGCGAGGGTCAGCTCTGCTCACGGTCAAGCTCCTTCTCGGTGTAAATGGAGAACATCGCTTTCCACACCAGGTTGGCCTCGGGTTGTATTATATGAAGACAAAGCATAAGAACACATATAGTCGCAGCCTTTCAGCGTCATATTTTCCTGTACTAAAGTAGGTCATTTTCATGGTTTGCATTTTTGTAGGATGCATTTTTCTCTATCAAGATGAAACAAAATGTAAGATAAAAACTATCATGAAAAGAGGAGTCAAAGGGCTCAGATTTCTGCCAATAATGTATTTTGACAATAGATGTAGTAGCTGGCTGGATCAAAAGCCATTCAACAAACAGCACATAAGTGGAGTGGTGTTCTTACAGTGGCCATGCACACTTCTTGACATTCTAAATCTAACTTAGGTGTGTAAGTATGTGTCTGTACACAAGGCTGGACATGTGTGCATGTATATAGTCCTATGTTACATAGATGCATAGATCTATATATCTCTATATGTAGATATATAACATTTGAATTGAAGTGAAACAGATGGCTCTCTATAATTTTCACTCCCTGTACTTTATTTTTGTACTGAAATGATTTATTTTCAAGTTCTGAGCAACTCTGTGCCCATATCACTTTGCATGAAATTCTCTTATATGTCTTATGACATTGTATTGTAAATATTTGACTACATTCCTTTCTCTACTCTAGCACTTATGTCACACCAGACTCATAGAAATCTTATTTTAGATGTAAGTGAATATTGTACTTTGTCAAATGTTTACTTATTTATTGTTTCATTCTGAGTTTTTTTTTTTTAAACTTAGAAAAATGCTTCTTAGAACTCGGTTCTAGAATGGCAAATAACACCCTTGTTTTAAAATATTATTTTTTACCATTATAGCTAATATTCAAAATCAAATCAAAACCAAGCTCAATTCAGCAGCAACACATGCAACGGACACTAATGGAGTTGTCTAGATTCCATTTCTGACTAATCTCATTATTTTTGCAACTACTGGTTACAATACTGCCCATTGTTTGTTCTTCTGATCCATTCCATGACTTTCACAAGGCTTATCGCATGGCGGCCATCCAGAGGGAAGCAAGCAAGCATTATTTCAGAGGGATGCTTTTCCTATTTGTAAAATTATGTATTAAGATGTCAACCCCAAGCTCACCCTAAGTGCTGAGACGATAAGAATATTACATCCCTTTCCTCAGCTGGTCACAGAAGAAAAGAGACATCCCAAAGCAAGCAACAAAATTAGCCTCATGGCTGTGTGCTTGGTCATCGCGACATCCCTTGTCTGGCTTGCCTCCTCAGGAAAACATTGTGCATGGTGCTCCACTTCTGGGTAGTAGCATGATTCCAAGGTACAGTCTGTTCTCTTGCTAAGTTGCTGGATAGGACCAGCATTTGTCTCTGAGTTTGCATTGTCTTGATAGCACTTAAAGGATGAAGGCTAGCCTCTTAGCCTCCTAACAGAGATGTCAAAAGTTGCCTGATGACTAAACAGTCAATTAGCAGTGAGAAACACAAGTCACCAGATAAAAATCTCTGGCCAGGCTTCTTTAAGCTCACTGCAGCATCCCTGCTTGCCTCACTCCACAATACACAGACCAAGGAAGTCTGACATCATTCCCAAAGGCTGTAGAGGTTCATAGTGTAAGCAAAGACACACCCACACATTGGTGTAGATGTCTTAGATTATTCTCCTGGTCCTCCTCTTAATGCAGTGGTCAATGCCAAGCCTTCCTCAGCAGTTGCCTCAAGGTAAAGCCCAAGACAGTGGATTCTTTTTGTGTTCCTGGCAGTGTTTCCTGTTGTATTTAGCGCGAGTAGCTCAAGTGCTTCCTGCCCCTTCAGCCACCTTTTCACCAAGGTCACCTGCTGGTTACTGTGGCAACAGAGCTGCATGCCACTGAATTCTTTGCCGGTGTTTCTCTTGAGGTAGATGTCATACATCCATCATCAAACATTAAAGTACATGGCGTGTACCAGGACTCGGGAATGAGATCAAAGGTCCAAGAGTCATGGCCCTGGCCTTGAATTTTTATTGAAGGGAGTTTGGAGATCGTAAAAAACAGGGATACCTTGAACCCCAAAGTTCTGCTGTTTAGTCTGGAGGCAGTGGCAAAAGTGTGAGGAAAGCATACAAAGAAGGGGCAGTTAGACTCTGGGGAAATAAGGAAAATGACTCTGTGTCCTATTATAACCTGATGCTGTCAGAACCTGTCAGGATGGTGTCTGCCTGAAAGAGGCCGTCACTTGTTATGGGAAAAGATCACCATGGCAAAAGGCCCTGGACCTGCTCTAGTACCTCACCCTAGTGTAGCAGATGACATGCTGTCCTTAGCTCCTCAACCATCTCTCTGCTTTTTGGTGGCATCCAGGAACCTGGTCGCCTTAACACCTGGTCACCAACCCCTCCCCTGCCCCGCTAAAAATGCTAGGCAGGTCCACCTGAATGAATAAAGCTATACTCCAGACACCATCCTTTCCCCAGAGGAGAGAATGAGTTAGACAAGTGCAATCAAGCGCTGGGCTGAGCTCTATCTGAGGGTGAAGAAGACGCCTCCCTGACACGTGTGGTCATATGTGTTTCAGCAGAGACATAGACCGTATTGTACCACAGCCTGGGACTACCCTGGCACCGCCTCCTCATCAAGAGGCTTGCCCGCAGCTCTGGGTCATATCAGTGTGGCCTTCCTGGGCGCACTTAAGAAGCTGAAGCTGAAAAGAGGGCTGATCAACCAACATGACTTATTCTTTTACTCACTTCAGGGCTATTTAAATTTAGTGAGTAATCTGTGAATACTTAAGAAAAGCTTTGCCTGAGTTATTAGCATGCTAAAAAAAAAAATCAGGAAAGGGTTGTGAACTACTGGGTGGAGTGAGAAAGCACCAAGAGCTAGATTGCTTCAGAGTCCACCAAGCTCAGCTTGGATTGCAGCCCTTACTATGGGAGAATGTATGATGCTGACCAGATTGCCAAAGTTATACTCATCACGTAAAAGTAATTTTTAAAAAGTCCACAGTAAAAAGGAAACTAGTTGCTAAGTTCTCCTCTCCCTATAAAAAATATAAGAAATCTTTAAAGGTGCCATCTTGGAATTTGATTGGCTTATTTAGAATTTAACAGGCTATGCTTACTGTAGTCCACAATTTTAACTTTAATAAGAACAATAAGATTTTATTATAGAAGTTTTATTTATGTTTATTTATTTATTTAAGTTTTATTTATTTATTTATGTCAAAAATAAAATAGGCGGAAAAAAATGTCTTTCTCCTGAGCAAAATAAGAATGATTTTTCAGGTAATGATTTATGACCACCGTTTGCTGCAGCCACTGTCGCCAGATCTGGGAAGTGGGTGTGAGGTGCTTTCCTCCTGTCTTAGTGAGGGTCTCTTTCAGTGAAGAGGCACCTTGACCTTGGCAACTCTCATAAAGGGAAGCATTTAAGTGGGCATGGCTCACAATTCACAAGTTTAGTCCATTGTCATCATGACAGGAAGCACAGTGGCACACGGGCAGACATGGAGCTGGAGAAGGAACAGGGATTTCTACATCCAGATCAGCAGGAGGGTGGAGGAGAACATGCTGGAGCTTCTGAAACCTCAAAGCCCACCCCCAGTGACACATTTCCTCCACCAATGCCACACCTACTCCAGCAAGGCCACTCCCACCACATCTCCCCTTTCCTATGTGAAGGCATATGGTCATTGGAGTCTCCACAGCTCAAGACTGAGTCCCTTAGTGTCTGTTGGCTCGCTCCCAAGGCAACCATCAGCACCGTTACGGGACTCAGTTTCTGCAGGAGCTGAACAGATTCTCTCACCGAGGAAACTGCTTACTGACTGACTATGGCGGCTTGAAGGGCATAGCTTGTCCCTTAGTAGCCTTCAGAGCCACCCCCACACCCCACCATACACTGACTCAAATATACATTCTTAGTGACAGATGATGTCTTCAAAGAAAACCCAATTTATTTAAAGCCTGCTATGGAAAGGGAACAAAGCCAGGCTGCTCCAGCTAAGCCCTTGGATAGAGGTTAAAATTTCAACACGTTTTCCCATGTTCCTTCCTGTTCCATTTTACTGTGGGACAGTCATCTCTCTCTTGCCCAAACTTTAAAGCACGCTGTTTGGGCTTGCTGCAGTGGTGCTGTTTGCTGTCTGTGGTAGTCTCCTGTGCAACTTCTAGAAGCCCCTCTTTGTTTCCCATTGTCTGTGAAGAAAGCACTCCCACACAGTAGGTAGGAGAGCCTTTCCTCAGGAGCAAAGCCTGAAGCCTGGCTGGGCAGACTCAGGGGTCTGTTTAATGTGGTTGCTTAGGTGGAATCTTAGCTATGCTTTAGAATCAGCTGCCAGGGCCAGGAAAATGGAATATTCATCTTTGTGACTGAACCATAGTGAGTATTTCATAAATATTTGGAGAGCTAATAATATACAATTCATGGTTGCAAATTATTTTTCTTCTTTGAATGCAATCAATAACAGGTTCACCTAGATTTTAAAGACCCATGCCCATATCCAGAATTGTATTTGTAATAGCTGATATGCCCTCTTTATAGCCACAGGTATATATGGGACTCGGTGAAATATTTTTAAAGGATAATTACCTTTAAAGCATACACTCTTCACATTATTTATTCTCCCTTTATATGCTTAATGCTTGGAAAATGTCGCCTCCTTCAGTAAAATACTTCTTCTCCTCTCTGCTAAGTCCATCCTTTGCTTCTATGCAGTTGCAGGTGAAACTTTGTAGGGCCACAATGATTCTTTGAAATACGCTGAATTAGCAGAACTCCTCTGTTACTGGGTGAATGGGAGAATGGCTCTGACTCCAGAGGCTGCCCAGGACTCTGAGAGAACCACTGTGGATCGCATCCAGGCTCTGGCAGCTGCAGTACCTGGAGTGTAGACCTGATACAAAAGAGACTTCATAATAGCAAATGTTGTTCATTAAGCTAAAGTGCTTAAGGTGAATTCCTGGTGGAAACCTCATTAAAGGCCAATAAGAAAGAAGCCTTCTCATTGATATTTTAAAATAAATGATGGGCTTATTTCTTTTGTCTTGATCATGTTGCAGCCTTGCATTAGTTGATGGATTTTTTTCTCATGTCTTTTGTTAGTACCCAATGAAAATAATCCCAGAAAAGCACCTTATTAGTGTTATTTGAAAAAGAAAATCATGGACACACTGTCAGAAGTGACTTTATATCCCTCCCCTTATTTTTATAAACCACAAATTAAATTACCTTCACTGTATAAGGCTTTTCTCTTTTCTATCTAAGACTTTGAATGAATCACATAGAAACAATTTGTTGCAACAGTGTTCCCATGAGGTAACTTTACGTGGTTCCTGGTGTTCTCTGGACCTCATGTACTGAAAACACCTGTGCATCCTTCTTAATACCGCCATGCCTTAGAGAGGGAAGTGCACAGTATATCATTCATGGTATTTAAATGTCACTCACTTATCCAGCAAGAGTCCGGCTGTATATAACCTCTCCCATTCAATCTGTTTCGTCTGTGACTCAGCTGGAAATGTCAGTTAAAGGAGGGATCTAATCTCATTAGTGACACAGTGACAATGCAGTGATACTCATATTTATCAGTCAAGCTGTGTTCCCTCCCACATCTTGATATTTTAATTAAACCTGATGTGACTTGGCAGAATTTTTACTGGTGGACACTAGACTGGAATGCGGTCCCCCTAATTTTCTATGTCCGTTGCAACATTGTAAGAGCATAAATACTGCCAGGTGTTACAGATCTGACATTACTCTGACACATGTGTGGTTAGTTTATTGTTGTCATTTTGTATAAGAGTGTTAGCCAAAGCACCATGGAAACAAGGTTTGACCATCCATACTAATACATTGTGGTTTCTCTGGATAAGTCAACAAACAATGATAAGACGATCATCACTTCTAAGAAAACCCTCTGACAATTTGACTTCTATGACTGTTAAGAAACCACTGCATCCTTGCACAAGCGAGGGGCTTGTATTTGTTCCATAGTAGGAAACGACACTAGCAACAACAAAAACCCCATCAAATCCACAGCACTTAGCACAACAGACTAGTGCCTTTGGTTTACACAGCTTTCTGGTAACGAAAGCACAAACCACAGAGAACCCGAAGCAATTGAGATGTGGGAGGCTGCATTTGAAGGGCATGTTTGGTTTTGGTGGAAATAGGCATTTCTGTGCCAAATTATTCTGTACACCTCTCTGATTGAAATGATCTTTGTGCACTAGGAAATGGGAAGGCAAAGCTAGAGCTAAGTCCATTTTAACAGGCGTTATTTACCTACAAGCAGTTAGGCAGTTAGGCAGGTGAAATTAGAATTGGGTGGATCAGGTTAAAAGACCAAACCTCTCTCTCTCTCTCTCTCTCTCTCTCTCTCTCTCTCTCTCTCTCTCTCTCTCACACACACACACACAAACACACACTCAGCAAGAGAGAACCAATAACTAAACTATTTAACTCTGAGGATGTTTAGTATTTTAGAGTATTTTAAACTTTTAGATTTTTCCTAATAGGTATTTTCACTCATTTTGACATGAGAGTTTCAGAAATTGGCGTGCTTTAGACTACATTTCTGTGTGTCTGAGACGCCGGCTTTACAGATGTTCGGTTTTTAACTGCTGTGAGTGACTAATTAGAATGTTGGTATTGGTATATGACTTCCTCCAGTGTTGTTCAAGTGAGTTATTTGCTTGTAGCTAGAATGGGGGAGGGGTTAGACCTGCGAGGCTTCCTGCATGTTGCCAGGGCCTTCTGCTATGCTCAGACTGAGCGACAGACGCTCAGTGTGCACGTGTCGATGAGGGATGGCTAGACTGTCGAGGGAGTCGGAAATCCCTTTCTGAAGGTAGCCTGTTGCCTGAGCTCAGAGCAGACTTTGAGCGACTCCTGGGGCACTGAGCCTTCCCATTGCGTGTCACCGTCTCACTTAGCATCTGTTCATGCTCCTGATACTTCAGCTGGCAGCTCTCACCTGTTGTCAGTATGTAGTGAAGCTCCAAACAGGAAATGCACAGCTAATGCCAGTGCACTTCTCGGTGGCCTGTGACAGCAAGGGCAGTGGGGAAGGGAGCTGTCTGAGAAAGCAGCTACTGGATGTGTTGAAAAGCTAGTTTTCAGGATAGCGACAGTTGGAATGTCCTGTGCTCACACGTGTGTGCTCATGTATGTGTGCAAATAATGCACACAGTATGAAAGTGTGAACACGTGTGTCTTGAACACCACACAGACACACTTATACAACATTGATTTTATTTCCTAGCTTGCAGCAAAGACATGTGAGTGGAGAAAAACAATCAATACATAAAATGAGAATTCAGCACACAGAATTCCGAACTGACCTTTTTGGCAGGGGCTGGTTTCTTAATCTGACAGTCTTCTATTGCTTAATAGATAAGTATCATTTAACTATTATTCTGTCTTCTGTGATGCCAAAATAAACCAATGAAAAGTGATAATGCAGGTTGAACCAATCATTTTGGCATTAAGTAGACCAGATATTGATTATTTTACTTAAGTTAAAAGGATTTAAGTCAAAAGGATTTATATGTACATAGTTTATTTCTCTTCTTACATCAATTTTTGACATATAAAAGATAGAAATAGAACTGCTGTTGGCGCTTAAGTATTTGGCATAGAAAGATAGAAGACCCAAATCCACACAGCATGCAGTCATGGTGCTCAGTTGTTTTTTTTTTATCATAAGTACATATTTATAGTCCTAATCAATCATTTGTATAATTGGCTCCATATCACTAGTGTGTAGAATTCATACCTCAAAGAGAATGAAGATGGAATTAGTTCACTAATTTGATTGACATATATGGAACATACAAAAATCCAAGCTGTTGCACAAAGGAGAGCAGCCTTTCTGTAGGATGTACAAACATTCTGTCCACCTGTCACACAGCGTATCTATCCCGTGATGGAGCCGGGAGACAAAGGAAGTGGAACTACGTGTCAGCAGATCAGACATCCTCTCTTAAATGGGGCTGATGATGGGAAGGGAGCAACAGCTATGTCTAAGCCCACAGTCTCCTCAGCTTCCAGGGCGCTGTGCAACGCCACCGTAGTCATGACGTGTTGTTTAAATTTCCTGCCAACTTTTAAGGACTAGAGAGTAATTCAGAGAACAAAATGTTAAAAATGCGCTTCAGGTGCTCAGCTAATGTCACTGACAGAAAAAAACAAAACACAGGGACATAGCTTTGTGGTTATATTTAAAAAATGAAAATCACATCATTTTGGGGTTTTACAGCTTTACTTTTTCTAACTTTTTGTTGATTCTTTCTGAGTTTCACATCATGAAACCCCAATCCCACTCATTTCCCTGTCCCTTATTATCTGCCCTCTGCCCCTGCACAAAGAAAACAACAACAACAAAAAATAAAAATAAAAACTGGCAAAATAAAAACATCTTGCTGTGGGAACTGCAGCCCGCTGTGTTCATCACACAGTATACCTCTTTGCCCACGCAGCTTTACTTGAAAATGTTTGTTGTGGTGAGTCATTGGTCTGTCAGGGCCTCTGGCCTCTGCTACACCATCAAGGCTGGGTCCTCACGGGACTCCTCTCAGATAGCTTGCTGTTGTCCCGTGTCATGGAGGTCCTGCAGCTTTGGTTCTGCAGAACCAGCCTCTTCTCAAGCCCCAGCATTTTGCAGATGGGGTAGAAGTGGGGGTGGGCCAACTGAAGGCCTGGATCTGGGCCTGGGTGGCAGCTCACTTGTCCAGCCCACCAGCTCTCCGCACCTTTGTCCAGGCAAGGAGTGGGGCCAGTTCTCTGCCTGCTGAGAGTGATGAGGGGCTGGGGCCGGACACCTCTCCTGCAGTCACACCACTGCACAGCAGATGAGGGGCAGGCGGGGCCAGCTCTCCCGCTCCCACGCCCTCAGCCTTCTGCATGGCATTTGGTGGTAGCATGGCCAGGGACCCCCTCACAGACCCCTGCTGTTTCAGGGCCAAGGACCCAGGCATGGCCCTTGGCGGCAGCACAGGCCAGGACCTCAGCATGACTCGGGCCTCAGCATGACTCAGGCGTCAGTGCAGGCTCACATCCCACTGTTCTCACAGCCTCCACATTTCCAGCTCTTCTCTTTGTCATAGTGCTCAAACCATTCTTTCCCTCCCCGCTCTTCAACACATCACGGCCCATTGTAGTGGCCCCTGCCCACCACCACATGGCGGGCGTGGCTCCGGGTGTCTTCCGTACACCCAGGTGGTGGCAGGTGTACCCAGGATTGCACAACTTACTTACCTAAGCATTGCTTTTCAGCTGGAAGAGTAACCCATCATTAAGTCTTCATCCAAGGAGGAAGGTGCATGCCTGCAGCTACACAGAGCTTCTCCTTGAACCTTCTCATTACCACACATTCCTTCTGTAATTTGAGATCTGGTTTGCTTTACGAACAGCCTGAAATGCAACCTTTTTCTCTTATTAATTCAGGCCATTGATGACCTTTCAAAATAACTGTCACAGTTAAAGAGACCTTTTTTTAAATGGATGTAAAGAACAGACTGCTGTTTATTTCAGTGATGTGTCTATATTCCTTTAATAATTATACTATATTGGCTGGTGAATAGTGTGATAACGGAGCTTAGTAAAATTCAGACGCCAAAGCCACAGGAACCATGTGTCGAGTTATCATGGTTCCTAAGGGCAGGAGGGGGCTGAGCGGAATCTTAGGCTCTGCACCCTGCTGTGAGTGAGCCAGCACGTCCAAGACGCTCTGACTATTGTCTCCAGCCCTGTCAGTTTATTAGGTTTCATAGCATTTCTGCTCCTAAGACGCATGTGTAAGATTGCTGCTTCCATGAAGCATGACCTGTGAAACTATCTAATAAAGCATAAAGGACTTACCAGTGCTTGGGGTTAAGAAATCACATGTTTGTACCAAGTCTCTCTCTAGTAATCAACCATATGGAACATTGTAGCTGACGTCTTGTCGTGATCACATGGAGAAACCTGACGAAGTTAACAATGTTAACATCTGTAAGGAGAGGAAAGATGAGCACCCACATGCTACACATGTGTTATTTTACTTCGTTTATTTTTAAATATATGTATGTGTTTATCTGCATGTATGTGTAGGCAAATGCTTGTATCTGCCCGCAGAAGACAGAAAAGGGTATCAGATGCCCTGGAGTGAACTTAAGGTGGTTGTGAGCTAAGCCATGTTGCTCTGCCCCTCCCCCCCAAGTGCATTTAATTGCTGGCCATCTCCAGACCCTATAGAGACATCTTATTAGACAGCTGCTGTCTGTAGTCACTTCTCATGCTCTCCATCATTGTGTGGTCCAGTGTATGAGATAACCAGAGACATGAAATATGGTTTGGGGTACTTAATATTCACTGAAGGTAGAAGCACCATTTAATTTATGCATGCTTGCTGTTTGCTTTCCTGAGGCTCTCTCTTCTCTTTTTCATTAAAGAAGCACTGAAAGTACCAAATATATGCTGAAAATACCAGAAGAAACTTTATTTTCTTATAAATTTGATTGCACAAAAATATTCATTTTGTAGATATTTCTAGCATAATAAATATAAAAATAATTCTGTGGAAGAATAATCTGTTCAGTGAAATAAATGCACACCTCCCCCCCACCCTCAGCGAATAGATCATTTTATCCATAACAGCATTCTTGTGTGGGTTAACCAGCTATTAATAGTTTCTCTGGGGTGGAATTTCTGAATTTTGGATGGATTTTTATGATATAACACATGGTAAAAATGTGTGTGTGTGTGTGTGTAGCTGATTGAAAGTCAATTACTTTGAATTTGGACATCTTACGCTTGTACCCTACTTAGAAAAGGTTAGCCCAAAGGATGACAGTTGTATTGACTTTGGTATTTTCGACTTGTGAGAAATGAAGGTCAGAAGGTCAACATTAACCCATCTTTGAAAAAGATGGAGTGAGTACCATCTTTAAAATAAATCTGAGCTGGGCAGGGTGGCACACACCTTTAATCCTAGCACTTGGGAGGCAGAGGCCATCCTGCTCTACATAATGTGGTCTGGGACAGCCAGGGCTACACAGGGAAACCTGTTTTGAAAAACCAAAGAGAGAGAGAGAGAGAGAGAGAGAGAGAGAGAGAGAGAGAGAGAGAGAGAGAGAGGAAGGGAAAGAGAGACAGACAGACAGATATAGAGAGACAGAGACAGAATGAGACAGAGAGGTCTGGGGCTTGGAGAGCTGCTCTTACAGAGGAGCTGAGTTTGATCCAGTCCTGGGAGAGCTGCTGTCCTCTTCTGACCCTCACAGGCACAAGCATTGTTTATACACACTCTGGCAAAATACCCATCCACATAAGATAAATAAAACCTTAACAAATGAAGTGATGGTGTGCTCATCTGTCCGAGTAGAGTACACACTGTAAAGATGCATTTACCCTCACTGTGGACGAGGGCACTCGTGGTAGATGATAGTGGAGGGGATAGAGCAATAAAGAGATAGGTTGGGGGTCGGGGGAGGGTGTCCAGGACCAACACTCTCTGTCCATCTGTGCCTACTGACAAAAGGTAAAGGAAGAGCCAAGGAGCCCCAGTGTGAAATGTGGGCTGCCTGAGCACGTGCCCAATCTGTCCAGAGGCAAGGGGCTATGTCGGGTGTTAGGTCTGTTGTTCCCCTCGTGCCCTTGAGGGCAGGCCTTCTGCTGCTCAGTGCTCAGAGCAGCCACTGTATAAATTTGAGGACCTAAATTCGAACCCCAGACACCACAAAAAGCTGCCCTTGAACCTGTAACCCCAGCACTAAGGCAAGGCAGGGGACTGTAGGTCAGAGACAGGAGACTCACAGGGTTTGATGGCCGTCAGTCTAGCTCCAGGAGCAGAGGTTGAGCCTGTCTCACGGGAACAAAGCGCAGGTTTATGGACAGAAAACATGACGCGCTCTCACCCCTGTACAAACACAGGTGACCACTCATGCACCTGGGAATCCACAAACCATACACATACATAAGCCGCTACCACAACCACAACTAACACACACACACACACACGTGCACACACATGGCTAAAAAGATACTGGTAATCTATGAATGAAATGAATTATCCCTTGGCCCAAATTTGTCAACAAACATCTTCTCAACCTTCCTTTGATGGAAATGAGGTAAATAAAGGGATCTTTGCAAAGACTGAGTTTTTATGGGTAGGTTTCCTTTTCAATGGGCTGTATTTGGGGGATTTGGACGATTTCCTGTAGCTAGCTGTAGAAGAGATCCTAACTCTTAGAATACTTTGGGTACAAAGAGTGGCAGATGGGGGATACTTTCTGCTTCCTGTTTTTAACTGGTGACTGGACTTTTCAAGCCTTACGAAGAGCAGTGCTGCTTCAGGAATCACAGAGAGAAATGTTCGCCTGATGTAGAGGCTTGTTCTGACCTCACAAGCTGTGAGATCCAAACTCCAAATCTAAGTCTTCCCACCAGTGAGTTCTTCTGCATCACTAGTGTGTGAATTCCATTTCCTCGGAGGTCATTTCATAACGATGATCTGCATCCATAATTTTCATAAAATAAGGTTTCTCTCACTTACAAAGGGCCATATGTACCATCCCTAGCATTGATGCTTTCTCCACAGCAGTTGGCGCAGGAGGTACCAGCATGCTTTGTTACTCTCCCCCCTTCCCCAGACTCCCTGCTGGAAGCCTTCATCTTTGTCAGAGTTGACTTTTGGTATTAGCTTATGCTCCCAAGTCTGCTCAAGGTCTGCCTTGCCGTCTCTGGAGTATGTGTTATCTGGAGCTTGGGCTAGGAACCTGTGTGGGCTAGAATGTCGTGATGAGACAGGCTCGTGTGGTGGACACTGTCACCTTTCAGTCACTCAGCATCCTGCTGCTCACCCAGCTCACTGCACCAGGTGGTTTCATCTTCAGGAAAACGACCTTCATCAAAGCGCAGCTTCATGGGAATATTCTGAGACTTTCACACGGTGGCGTGTGTACAACAGCAAGTGTGTGTGGACAACGCCCAGTGTATTCCTCCCATCTCTAGGCCTCTCTATGTATCACTAGCCTCTTTGTAGACAGAAAATAGGGGATCTAGAATTTAAATCCAAGTTTTTGAGACAATCAAGTCCAACCTCTTCTATATTTCCTATAACTCATTTAGATTGCTAAAATACTGATCTATAGCAATTTGGCCTTTGTGATATACTATCATCTTTGATGCAGCTTAGGTAAATGTTATATATCCCTCACTATATAGCCAGGGAAATAAGGACAAATCCATGGATAGCACATCAGAGGGCTCTCAAACATGTGTTAATTGATTTTTTAATATCAGGATAATCAATTGTATTTTGAATTTTTCTGTGTAATTGCGTGACTGATTGACATACAAGGAAAATGACATAAATGAGTAAACCTACTTTACCAGCGCAAAGAGGATTCGGCAAAAATCCTTGATTCCTTTTTAAAGGGGATACAGGAAAAAGCAAGAGGGGAGAGCGGTCTCTCATCTGTTCTTCCTTCACCATCACGTGCTGTGAGTGGAAATGTGCCAAGAAGCAGAATACTGGTGTCGGATAGTGCTAGCCACAGCCCTGCTTTGTTACGATGCTATTCCGTGTCCAGCTTGGGTTTTGTATTAATGACGGCAACTCAGCTGCATGAAAGCCTGGCTCCCTGAATGAAGGTTCCCAGGAAAGCACACAAATAGGAAAAATTGGCCCATTTGAGAAAGGCCTTGGGTGTCCTTTAAGTGTTCATGTTCTGAATTGCAGGGAAGAAAAGTGTTGATGGATGCTATGGACAGAAATTATGTCACGAGGACTGAACACTGAACACACATTTCTCCTAGATCTGAGAAATTTGACTGGGTCTTTGAGCCTTTATAAGGGAGACTAATGCCTTTCCATCCTATCCACATTAAATTTAAAGCATGGACTCCTCTTTGCATTAAATGAAATAGAAACTTAAAGGAAAGCTATCATTTTAAAAACACTGGAAATGAGCAAGTGATGTCTTCTGAACCCTAGGCAAAAGCGCAAGAATACCGAAACGTTTGGTTTCATTACTCGGGTTATAATTTATATGCAGACGTAGTCTGCTGTGTGTGATTTACTATTCAGAATGCAATCAAATCATCTTTGTTTGATAGATTGGTATTTTGAGTTTTCATAACAAAAGCTTTTCTGCACACTATTGCCCGACTCCCTTCCGACGTGGTATTTGAAACTAGATAATGGGATATCTTATAAATACAACACGGGCTTCTCCAGGGTGAGCCCCAGGACCTGCATGGATCATCTAAAATGAAAGCCATCTCCAAAGCAAGGAGGGAATGCAGAGGAAGTGGTGTTGGCTCCGGCATCTTATGATATTTACCTGCAATTGCTTGGGCAGAGATTATCCTTCGGCATTGCCAAGGACTTCTGAAATTGTTGAACTGCATTTTTTTGATCACTTTTCCGAAGTATTTCTGTATAACTCTTACTAGTCTTCATGGAAACTACCAAGGGGCAGGGGGAAAAGAAAATGTATTCCAGGCATGTGCCACAGTATTCATGTGAAATGAACACATGTTGGAGATATAAAAAAATAAGCTGGAATTTGGCTTATTGTTACTGCTCAGCTATGGCAATTTTTACTCTTTTTATTCCTTACATTAGAAACAAATGCCAATGTAAAACCTAATAGGGAAATGAAAGGAGGTGGGCTGGTGAGAAGGCTCAGCAGGTAACTGCACTTGTCATCAAGCTTGATGACATGAGTTTGATCCCCAGACCCCGTGGTGGACAGAAATAATCAGCTCCATCAAGTTGTCATCTGACCTCCACATGAGGACTGTGGCTTCATGTCCCTCCTCCACATAGACAAAACAATGAGTATGTTTTCAAGAAGTCCAGTGCCTGACACAGTCCCTGGTATCTAGCAGGCTCTTGGTGGTTTTAGTTTTCTTTCATGACCTTTAGAGGCAGCAAACACTACATCAGAAAGTAATAAATCAAAACACACGACAGTAGCCGGCCATGGGTCCGCTTCATTTCCCATCTTAGCAAAATGTTTATTTCAGACTACTGTGTCCTCACATACGGTGACAGTGTTTTAAGCCAAAATATTTAAATGGCAGCTGCTCATGATTGATAAGTTGTCAGAGGGCCATGTGTAAATGAGTGTGCTGCTGGAGATCAGGGATTTGTAGGAAGGTGAGCCTAGGTGCAGGACACTAGCCCGCACAGCCTTCACTCTGAGGAGAGCTTTGCAGTCTTCTAAATCATTGGCTGGGTCAGTGAAACTTCTTTTTTTTTTTAACACTGATAATCATGAAGAGAGGAACAGAAGGACAGAAGCAGTCAGAATTTAGACAAGCCCCGAGATTCATGTTTTCAGCCTTGTGAGACAGCACAATCGGTCTAGCTTACTCTGAGAGCGCCATAGGGGGTTGGGTATCCCAGGTCTAGGCTTCTTTCTCTTTGTTCTCCTTTCTGTTCTTTTACGTTTCCTGATTTGGAGGTTTGGTTTGCTTGGTTTGCTTTCCATGCTCAATTTTTGGAACAACCTAAACTTTCCTTCTCAAGAGAGATGATATTAGGGGAAAATTGTAGATTTAGAGCATATACCAAAAAAAAAAAAAAAAATCTCATGTGAGACCTGGCTCTGAACTCAGTGTCACTCAAGCCTCTGCTTCTCAGTGGTTCTGTCCAGTCAACATCAGGGGAGCGTGATGGTAGAGGAAGTTCAGCCTGGCATGGTCAAGGACACGGGAGGAAGAGAAACAGCATTCAGAAAACATACCTGAATCCTACCGCTTTCCCAAGCCAAATCTCGTTTATGATGACTAAGGCAAAGGCAACATGTAGAATACTGAAGTTTAATCAATTGGTCAGTAATTAGCTAGGACTAATACCTTCCAGATTCACTAAAATATATAATGTCTTCTTAATTTCTGAGGCTTTATGTACCCTTGGGGATCTTTGGGATTTCACAGTATAGCCAAGGACACTTACCAATATTAGGAAGCCTACATATTCTAAATCTGTTGGGAACTGTAATCACAGATTGCTTTCAGAGGGCTTGTGTAAATCCTGAAGATGAAAATAATTAAACTATATTAAGATTCTATACTGAATGATTCAGCAGCATCTATTTCTATGTGAATATTAATAACACTTCATGGAATAACAGATGTTCATTTATCTTTTCTTTTTCTGGAATAGCTATTCTTAGTCAAATTTGTAAACAAAAATGTATATTTTCTCATTCATTTATTTATTAATTTGGCCTCTTATTCTTTTGTTTTATTTATTTTGTGACTTGTATTCAGAATTATGCAAATGCAGCTGCGACTCTGAAAGTGACTGTCTAGAAGGAAATGTTCTGCTGTTCACCTGGTTTAGTTTTCTAAGCTGTTGGAAAGACAGTGCAGACTACCCCTCACCAGGTCCATGATGTAACCTTCGCCTCAGAAGGCGGTCCGTGACCCTGTGATGATGCCCATTTGAGAACCTAGGCTTCATGCTCCAGTGTAGACCCCCAGGATCATCCATGCTCCTGACTCACCTTTCCATTGTAGATCACCCTATGAACCTCACTTCCTCTTCTACGGTTTATGAAGTGAAAGGTACAGCTTCTTTCCTTCCTGCGCAGTTGTGACGTACTAAATCCACCTTCACATCTACAGACGTGGAGGCATCATAAAAGTTGAGGAGAACTGGAGAACAAGGAGTCTCAGTGCTTGCCCAGGTCACTTGCACGCGTACACCCAGACAAATCGTGGAGGATACGCGCTGAGAGGTTTGTTTCAAGGAACCGTTTGCAGGGGTGTGATGCTGATGTCCTGTGTTCACGATCCCCACGCCAGGCTCCTGGAGGGTGGGTAGGCACTCACCATCGGCACTCACCGTAGAAGGTGAGGTCTGTTGGCCCTAAAGCCTTTCAAGTTCATTCAGAGGGTTGAGGATGGCCGCTCCTGCTGAAGTCTGAATTAGGAAGCTCTTCTCGAAAGCACCTTCTTAAAAACTACCACATTGGTGTGACTGAGTAGCGGGAACCGTAACACAACCAACTTGACACATACAGTGATCACAGAAGAAAGTGCTCCGATGGAATCAAAGTCCATGTGATAAATTGCATGTGCAAGAGTGGAGCAGGGCCTTGACCAGCCTGGCAGAGGCCCCAGACAGTTTCTGGAAAAGAGTGAAAATGAGACAGAAAGCGTGTTTTCCGATGTCCTCGCGTCCTCCTTGCTTGTGTGCTTGCAAACCAGTGTGTAATGAACAAAAGCATGAAGTGTTTTTCTCAAAGGAAGCAGCCCTCAATCTGGGAAGAATCAGGACAACTGACATGGGCCCTGGCAGATGGGAGTGAAGGCTGTTTGAGTGTCTCAGTGCCTCATTTAGCATTTAGAACAAGGCCCGAACGTAGCCTGACAGGAACTCAGGTTCTGTTCACGCTAAGCCAGAGCACGGTGAGTGCTGCTCACACAGACAGACACGCTCAGGTGACCCGGAGTTCTTCCTTAGATACAGCTATAGAGACAGGACCCCCAGATATTTGAATATATTCTTACTTTTCTTTTTAAATAGAAAAACTGCCTCACACAAAAAAGAAGATCCCAGAGAATTAAAGGAGCAGAAAACAACTTACAATAATTCTGTTCTTAAACTGTAAAGACTTCAGAAGGAAACACATTAATAAGACAAGAACAAGACACTGTGCCAAAGGGGAGGGGGCCTGTGAGGAATTTCATGAGTACAATTAAAAAGTAATAAACATTTGTGTATTCAAATATACATTTAGCAATTCTGTCCTAGTTGAAACTTTAAAAATTGAGAAGTTTGTAAAACAAAATAAAACAAAAAACCAATGAAAGCATATTCTCAAAATAGTAACAATCAAGTAGTTGAGAAATATGAGTTAAAATACTAAACACATTAAAATCAATGTATGTGCTCAAACATGTAACAATTTAAAATTTCTTCCAAACAGAAGAGAACAAGTAGAGGAAAAAAACAAACCTAAGAACTAGACTTTTATTTTATTTTATTTTATGTTATGTTATTTTGCCTTCTGTTAACTGTTTTTTAATTTTATTTTATTAATTACACTTTATTCACTTTGTATCCCCCCATAAGCCCCTCCCTCCTCTGCTTCCAGTCCCACCCTCCCTCCAGACATTTATAACATTTCTTTTTTAGAGCCAAAACATACAAGTTCTTTTTAATTAAAAATTCCTACTGGGTCTTGAATAAAATAAGAAAACACCCAGCTGGGCGTACGACTGTGAGACTGCAGAACTCCAAAACTACTGACAGTTTCCAGATAAAAGTTTTTCAGATTCACAGCTCTTCTCTGACAGAGGTGTTGGGTGTTTGCGTGTGTGTGTGTGTGTGTGCGCATGCGTGTGTGTCTGTGTGTTTATGAGGTGTGTGTGGCGTGTGTGTGACTCTGTGTTTGTGTTGTGGTGTGTGTGTATGCGCGCATGTTTGTATATGTGTGTCTGTGTGTGTTTGTGTGTGTTCATTGGCCTTGATGAGTGATAAAACATACTTGAAGACAATAGCATAAAGGCTTTAACGCAAATGTGAAGGAAGATATTTTGGAACAGAAAACAGCAGCTAATGGATATCTTTGGGTGAGAGGGTTAGCAAAAAATTAGTTCATTTGTCTTTACGGGCTTGTATGGTATTTTGTAGTGTTTTCCACAAATGTATGTAATGTGCTTTCATAGTTTCAAAAGTACTACACAAAACCGAACACAAACAGGCATGTAGAACACTCAGCGCTGAGCGGCAGCGGTTTGTTACGTTACTGTTAAATGCCCTGTTTCTGCTGAACAGTGGGGTCAAGTCCTGTGAGCTGTTTCGAAGGTAACAATAGTTTTGCTGGGAGCCGTTGAGCTCGGCGACAGCCTGGCTCGAAAGCGCTTTCATTTGTGTCCGTGTGAGACATCTCTGTCTTGCTGGGACATGAACCTCTGTTTCTTCTGTGCCTGTTTGCTGGTGTGGCCTCAGCTCAGCAGCTCATCTCTTTATATCTGAACTGCACAAACACATGCCCAGTTAACGTTTTCATGGAGGGTGATTTACTCTGATAAATGAAATCTAACCTAATGGATCAGTTAGTCTTCAACATAGCAGATACAAGTTGAAAGCTGTGCTTGACATCCGGGTGTCTGAGACCGTACAGGGAAGGGTGACAAGTGCTCACTGTAAGGAAATGGCCCCTCATTTCCCTTGACTCCAAAGGGATTGCTTCTCACCCTGGGAAAAGGCCATTTACCAAATTGTTTCCTTCTGGCTTAAAATAGACGTTATCCTCCTCCTGGACCCAGTGACTCACTCCTGTTTAGTTGAATTTAATTCATAGGTGGAATAATGGCTCCAGGAGTGAAAACTTCTCATCTAAGACAAGGGCAGCGGGACCTCTGCGTCCCACGTGGTTCAAAGGAAGAAACATCTGCTCTGGGCGATGTATTCGCCTCATAGGCTAACATGGTCACAATTATAAGAGTACATGGTTTACTCACAAGACGCTTTCCAACATCATAATTAGCAGACTGTTTCTTAGCTGATTTCCCAAAAAAGAAACATGTTGAGTAATAAGCTCTTTTAAATAGTTGGGTTGATCTATCAATCACAATTACTATCTAACAAAAGAAGCAGTACAGTACACTTCCCGGAGTCACAGCAAGTCTTGCCTGGCAGCTGGCGTGGTGTGCTACTAAAACCAGCTTCTCTCGTGTTGGCTCTCATTGGAGACACCGTGCACAGTCTAAGACAGGTGAAATGTTAATTAGCGGCCTGACGCTGTGGAGAGTGACTAACAGAACGATGTGGGCGCTCACTGAGGCTCTTCAGCATGTGCAGACAAATCCTAATTATGGTCTTTAGGGTAAAAATAGAAGGGGCTCGATTCTAAATAACTAATGAAAATGGTTAAATATACAATTTAGCCTGCCTTAGCTTTCCCCTCCCCGCCCAAGAAGAAAAATAAAATTCATCATTATTGAGGTCACACATATGGGAATGGAAGTTAGACAAAATGTAATATTCAGAGTGCTCCATTATATAGTACATACTTTGTGGTTTTAAAAGGAGTCCACAGTGGCCAAATCGCTTATAATTTATCAAGTAGTTAACAGAAATCTGGAAATAACCATTTAAAAAAGAACGCTGGGCTGAGGGGACCCTGTGAGTGTGCCTGTCATGCAATCACACCCATGCAGCTGTGCTCATCTGCAACGCTAGCATCCAGGGTAGGGACAGTGCAGAGACAGGAAGATCTCTGCAGCCCATGGCCAGTGGGTTCACCTGCCCGGCAAGCCCCATGGTCAGTGAGCAACACTGCCTCAGGGTATAAGAGGAAAACAACAGCGGAAGACACCCGAGGTCAAACTTGGACTCTGTGCATGGACACCTGCACACTGGTGCAACACTCACATGTACATACACATACACACACACACACACACACACATACACACACACACATACATACACACATGCACACACACACACACATACACACACACACATACATACACACACACATACATACACACATGCACACATACACACACACACACACACATACACACACACACATACACACACACATACACACACACACATACATACACACACGCACACATACACATACACACACACATACACACACCCATACATACATACACACACACACACACACACACACACACACACTTAAAAAGAGTGCTGAGGAAAACAGCACATCACCATACAGTGTAATTAAAAATGCCAGGTGAAGGAAGGAGTAATTCACCCACAGGCAGATGGACTGGGATACTGAAGAGGGGAATGCTGGGATGAGGTGTTCCATTTCTATGGAATTAAAAATGTAGGTGAAGTCGGTTAGAAGAAACGTTAGTATACAGCCCCATTTCAGTCGTGAGGGGAAGTGGAAGACGTGGGCGATCGCGCAAGAGGACACAGCCGCTTCCCTCACATCAAATTCTTTTCAGCCTGCTCAAGAAGACAAGGCTTTATCTACAGAGACGTCCCTCCTTTACCCCTCCTCTGTGAGGCTGGTGGGTTTGTGTCCTGAGTGCTCCTTTGGGATCAATAATCCTATGTTTGCACAGTTCAAAAGAAATATTGCCAACAGTATGCAAATGAGCCAAATGAGGCACGTTAACTATGTATCCTGCCTTGTTTCTAGGGTGCAGGGTTGAACCAGCCAGAGTGCCGAGGTTTCTTTCTGTATGTATGGTGCCTTGGACATCCACACAGCTAAGTGAAGTCGGGGGGCCAGGGTGCTACTGCAGACCTACACAGTGAAACCAGTTGTTTGTGAATATAGGCAAAAGAAACTGCAGAGGCAACAGTCTTTTTACATATATGTGCACGTGTGTTCAGGTTTGCATGTATATGGGTGTACATCTATCGTCAGGTGCTTGTGGAGGCCAGAAGAAGGAACAGTGTCTGCTTCGTTTCTTGAGATCCAGCTTCCCAGTGATGGAGCTTGCTAAGCCAGGTAGGCTAACAGTACAGCGGGCCCCTGTCTGCTGTACAGTACAGCAGACATCTGTCTCCACTTCCCTAGTGCTGGGATTACATACACACATTCCACACGTGCATCACCATGCTTGGCTGTTCTACAGAGGTACCAGCCATCAAACACAGGCGCTCCTGCTTCGAGATAGCCCCAGAAAAGAAGGTACAGTCTTTAATATCAGAAGGTATACAGGAGAAATAAAACTAAGATCCCTCAAGAGGTTTAAACCAATGTCCCACATACAATACCATGAGTATCTACTCCCATGAGGTGTGTTAGTTGGACATGAGGAAAAAAGATGAAAGATGGAAGGGGTAGGTGACCTGGGCAATCCAGTTCAATTCTAAAAGACTGGGTTAGTTACACAGCAGCATGATATACAGGAAAGTGGTTTGAAGCTATAAAAGTCAACAATGTAAACAGTGTTGCTACTGTTACTTTCTTCCTATTCGTGGCTCCATGGCTTCTTTCTTTGTTTTATGAAATGGTAGAACTCTGGGATCTTCAATATCCAACATCTTCCACGTTTAACGTATGTATATTATTGATAATGGTTTCTCCCTGAATTGTATGTATTAACTTTAAAATCAAACTGTAATACTGGGCTCTGGTGGCGGGAAGAAAGTTTGCTTCCAAACTGCAAACCAAGTATGCCTTTGGAGTAACTTTCGCTAAAGATGAATTTTGCTAAATATTCTATTGTCATTGGTCTTGCCCATTGTCAGTGCTTTCCCTTCCCGCCTAAGAACTGCATTTAACCAATGACATAGAGAACTGTGAGTGTTAACCCCAGAGACAGCTTTTCTCATCTGCATCTGTTAAGGTTGTGTGATGGGGAGCCAACCTGTAATTTTCTGGTGCATCCTAATTAAAAATGAAGAATGAAAATAGTGTTGTGCTCTCATCAGTGGCACTTAGCCTGATTGAGCACTTACTTTCTGTTCAACATAAAATTGTCACAAATATTTTTATATGTCTAAAGTGGGGATCACAAAAGAAAATACAGTGAATTCCCAGGCATAAATGTGGCCATATCTTAGCTGAAAACTCCTCGTGTTCTTTGTGTTGGGATTACTTATCGCGAGGGTGTCTTTGGTTACAGACAGTGTGGCTTCAGAATGCTAGCACCAGTCCTTTCCACAAAGTGACCCAAAAGCAGCATTTCCTAAGTAGCCCTAAACACCTTAGACTTCTGTACCCTGTGCAGGGCAGATGGAGTTCAGAGTATTGTATCTGAGAATGGCACCATGCCTCTAGTTAACGGTAACCAGGTAATACGCGGCTGTGTTTGACATCCCTAGAGGGACCATCCCCCATTACAGAATAAGTCCTGACGTGTCAGTCCTCACACACGTGTGCATCCACTCGGCTTAACCTGAAGATCTGTTCCCAAGTCAGCCAGCTCCAGATCCCTTGCCAAATGCAAATGCCAGCATTTAGGTGTGGAGATTTATACGATGTGTCAAGTGATGTCATAATTCCAGGCCAGTAAGCCGTACCCTGATGAGGAGCAAAGTGGGAAGCTAAGGTGGTCGAGCCGACACTGAAGCAGAACCACGCTTCTGTGCTGGCTCTGAGATGTTGCTCGTGAGCCGAGAACCCTGAGAGGGGGCTGAAGAGATCTCAGACAAGCCAGGTCTAGCGTGTGCAGGAGTTGATTCCATGGAGTTTAGCAGACAAGAAGCCAGAAATCAGGGAGCGAGACAAAACCTATGGAAACTGAACATTGAGCCCCAAGGATACTGAGTCAGAGGATGGAAGGAGTGACATCATCCCCGCTTTCTAAATGATCTCCCAGCTGGGTATTATGCATATCATGAAGTTTCCACTGGGAACAGAAACGAAGCTGTGAAGGGGTCAAGTGGTTCTGTTTTCCCCTCTGGGGTTTTATCTGGTTTTCCCATGGTATTATCTGGTTTCCTTTAGGAAACATTTAAGCAAGATCATTTCATTAAAGACATTTAAGAGAGTTAACTGAATATTTAATTGTACTCTTGTCTGACTCACATGTCCTCTGCCCTCACGTACTCACGACCCCGCATCACTGACACTCTACATCAGAGTAACACTTTTCCTACAACGGATGAGTCTATGTTGAAATGCCATCAGCACCCGGAGTCCACAAGTGGCATCCGAGCCCCCTCCGTAGGTGGTACACTCGGACAAATCTACAAAGACAGGTTTCTGCCCTCTGTGCTGCCACCCTGAACGACTCCACTGCTTCGATAATTCCCCTTCTTCGGCTTAGCCATCCCTCCCCTCACCTCTACAGTCTCTTAGGATTCTGAAAGTTGCATAGGAACAAAACTAGGACTAATGTTTAGAAGTGCAAATTAGTAGAGATCAAGTCAGTCAGTATTTAGGCAGTATGATTCTGAATCACAGCCTTGCAGGTGCCATTCCCAGAAGACTGCCTTCAAGCCCTTTTCTGTTTTTCATCTTGGGAATGTTGTAATTTCTTAGTTATACAAGAATGGTTAAAAAGATACTGGGAAATCCTGGGCCATCTCATTGCTTCTGTTCCTCCTATGAACCTAGGTGTTAATGGGATGTCAATACATCTTCTGTGAAACTTGAAAGTCTATTTGGTGTAAACCTCACAGTGCTTTGCACTGGCCCATGTGTCGAGAGGACACTATGTACATTCCTCTCCAGAGGAAGCCCTCCCCAGAGGGCCAGCAAAACAGCTTCCTGTTCAGTCAGCACCATGGACTCAGAGGCCCTTCTGCACAGATCTACCTACCTGTCCACGCTCTAGCTAGAACCACCGGCCATCTTACACTCAGGTCTCACTGAAGTGCCACAGGACTCATCACTAAAGCATTTGTCTGTGTCCTGATTGCCTTTTCAAGAGTTTAATCCCCTCAAATGAAAGAAATTTGGGGGAGCTAAGGCACTGCTGGACATGTAACAGGAAGGAAGAACAGAAACAACTGTGTGCTTGCCAGCACATAGTGGGTAGCACAGGAGGACATACTGCTTAACCAGGTTGACACAAAGCTCCCAAGAGGCAGCGTTTGGCAGATTCATGTGAGCATCTGCTCAGCACAGTGGGCACATTGGACCTCTGATCTGCTGAGAAACTTCCCCAGGGAGGAGACACAGCTAGTTCTCCAGGACAAGAAAGGGTCAACTGGCCACTGCTCCCAACGCCCATGGTTTCCTGACACGCCCTGTGCAAGTCTTTCTGATCCTCGAGGACGGCTGCACCTGACTGAGTCTCCTTCAGTTTGCAGCAGCAGGTCTACCCGTGTCATCCTTGCCCTTGGTGCCTCTTAAAAAGTGCTCAAACTTGACATTTTATTCTTCAGTGCTAGGTATTGAACTTATGGACTTACGCATATTGTGCAAACTTTGTACCAATGAGCTATATTCCCAACACTGTCAATTTTTCTCTTTAATTTTGAGATGTAGTCTTCTTGTCTCACTTAGCTGCCTGGACAGGCCTTGAACTCACTCTGTAGCCCAGCTTGACCTTGAACTTGAAAAACTCCAGCCTTAGGATCTCCAAATAGCTCAGATATGGCTCAAGCCCAGCTCAGCTTCACATTATAATTACTTGAATAACTTTTCTAAATAAGAGAGAGAGAGAGATGTCTGTTGTCCCAAGCTTTACTCTTGACCTGCTGTGTCCATATCTCTGGGGGTGAAACACATGAATCCATGTTTTTAATCTTTACTGTTACATCATATGTCTCACACATGTACCATAATTTCAAGCTCCTCACACAGGTGAACACATCTCCAGCTTTCCCATGACATTGTGTCCATCCAACCAGAGCTGAAAACAAGCGCACACACCAAAGTGGCCGAGTCAGACATAGACACCTGTGCGTTTCTCCTCAGCTGCGTCTGTAGATGCGCAGCTCCCTGAAAGATGAGCTGGCCACTGCGGGGCGGCCTCCGCACCTGCAGCAGGAGGAGAGAAGCCCAAGGCTCACTTGTTTCGCTGTCCTCGTCCTCTGCCATCGAAAGCCAGGTCAAGCACGCAGCACAATGGAGAGGAGAAGAATTCAATGTCAGCGCTCCCAGGGAACGGTTAATAGTAAACCATCCCCAGCCCTCTATCGACCACTAATAATCTAAATGAAGAACTGGAGTTGGTGAGGGTTGCTGATGGTCTAATCAGCATCAGTCAATAAGAGGCCCAGAGGAACGAGGGCATTCCGCAGAGGCTGGGAAGTTAGGAAATCTAATGAAATAACTCCTGGGGATATTGGATTTGTGAACCTTTCAGCCATTCTGCAGAAAAGCACTAAGTGTTGGTGTCACAAGTTCAAGCAAACAGCGGGTAGAAATCATTCAGAGGCTCCTGGTTATGCTCTCCCACTGCACATCACATTGGTGGGAAATAAGCATCACGCTCAGAAACCTTTCTTCTTCCCTTTTGCCATCATTATCTGAATGCAGCTAATGACTTTGAATTTGTTTTTCTATAAAATGTGAGGCCATATGAAAATTTTGCCCTGATGTAGATAGCATGTAACATGGAAATTTCAATGTTAATAATCTTTCAAAAGCATGCCTATGCCACAGCTAAGAATTCTTCAGCCTCTATCCCATCTCTGTCAGACCAATTGTTTAAAAGATGAAGGTCAGAAAAATATCGATGCAGGAAATCAATAATATTCAATTTGCCTCACACATCCTTCGTTTATTTTCAAATCACCAGTCTCCCAGAGGAAGGCTTTCATCTCTGTACCTGTAGGCCTGGCTTTTACAGCTTTCCTGAACATCCCGGAGCCTGATTCACCAGGAATAAATGTGAGTCCACAGTGAAAGATTACCTCAGAGATGTGTGGCCAAACCTGACTGCAGGACACCAATCAAGACACATGGAATGTGATTCTTCCACTCACCTGTGGAGAAATTCTCTATCGGGGGGCTGTGGAGAAGATGCAGAATGACAAGCCCACTGGAGGAGGAGAGGGGGTAGAGGTGACACACTGAAGTAGATCACCTTCTCTGAAGACGTCATCAGACTCCAGACACAAAAGTGATCAAAACAGACCCTGACGGTGCTGGCTGACGCTGTCAGTCTGACTAGAATCAGCGGGAGGAGAATCCTCGGGGTGAGCCTCTGAGGAGGTATTTAGATTACTCTCTGATCCTGCCTGTGAGGGATAAACTAGATTAGGTTACTTGAGGTGGGACAACTCCCTTGCATGTGGGTGGACTGATTCCAGGCTCTGTAGTCCTGGCCTCAGAAAGAGAGAGGGCACCTGAGCAGCGCTCACCCTCTGCTTCCAACTGTGGAGGAACACAACATCTCCCTGCCATGCTGGACTTCCCCGAGCTCTAAGTCAAACCAGATTCTTCCTCCTCAGGTTGCTTCTGTCACAAATCTTGTTCCAGCAACATGTACAGTAATTAATACAGAGGCCTTGGCTTATTGTGGGTAAACATGAGTAAGCGTGGAGAGGCCAGGCAGGTAACACATTGTCCCTGTTATTCAACAAATGTTCCACCATAGCTCCTAAGTGCTAGGCTTGTTCCCAGCCAGTCACTTCACATCATTTCATACCATGGAGAGAAGTGGGTTGATGGTGGGCTGCAGAAAATTATGCTCCCACAAATCGAAGCTGACCGAGCTGAGTTGAGCCTTAATTGAGGTCATGGTTTGATGATTCAAAAGTTAGTGTATACGGATAAACTCTTCACTAGGAGCATGTGAGTGCCCTAGAAAATTCTGGATGGAGTGGGGTACCCTCTTCTTTCTGGTAAAGTCATCTCTAAGTTAACTGCTCCCTTTTGAAAAAGAAACAGGTCTGGGCAGTTGGACTGAATGCTCATGTTACATCGGAACAGTGCGTTTTCCTGTTCTTTATCATTCCTTCCATGACTTGATTGATCCTGGTCTATTTTATGTCTGGGTGTGCCTTCCATGCAACTAGCTCCTGACAAGAATGAGGTGGGCGTCTCTCTTCGTGTTCATTGTCTCCTCACGTTAGCTCCTTATCTACGCTGGGCAGTAACCTCAGCCGCTAGGTGCAGCCTCGTCTCTAGTTGACTACGTATCTGCCTATGACCCCTAACTGACACAGCCCAAGATGTTCAAGAGCCTAAACAGCCAGAGCACCCAGAAGCCAAATAATTATACAGTTAAAAAAGAGTTCAAGTATCCTAATGCTGTACATTTCCAAATTCCCTACATATACAGACAGTTTAGCAGTGTGCTAATAAAATAGCAGGAAGAAGTAACATTTTAACATCCACATGGATCACTTGGTGTGGAACACACACACAAACGTGTTAGGAAATTCTCTTTGTGAAAGAATTTGAGCGGTTTCACAAGATGACCCTCATTGTTTGCTTCTCTCCGTTCCTTTTGGCTTTTGCCCCATGTCTTTCAGTGAACTTCTTGGTTTCCACTGTGTACGCCAGCACAGTTCCCCCCAGTTCTGAGTATGTCTCCTTATTAAGCCAACATAAGAAGTATCAGTTCAGCACCCGCATACGCAGCGTTTTCAGGGCTGTCTTCCCATGTGCTTTCTATGTCAGTCCGCCTCATGCCGCACTTTCCATGTGTTCCCCGTGTATCTGGTGTCACAATCTCTCTGTGGTTCTTTTACCAGGCTCCATCTTTATTCATGGTTCCAAGTTGTGAATTTATGGTCCATATCGTGATGGGCCTGAACTTTTTCCTTATCTCTGGTATGTTTGTTCTATGTAAAGAGTGACAACAACAATAATTATTGAGTGGATTAGTTCATATTCTGTGAGGTGAAGATTTGTAACTATGAACCATGTAAAGTGTTTAAGGTTTCTGTGATTCAGAGAGCCGATTCTAATATAGAGCATTTACACAGTGATAAGAAAACCAAGTGGACTCACTTCATTTTGTATCCATTTCATGAGCCATTTCCCCCCTGACACTTTACTCTGCAGCCAGTAGACTGGGGATTACACAATGCTGCCTATGTTTGTGAGAAATACTTGGATACAACTGAGGTAGATAGCAGAGAGAATTATACTGAGCTTTAAGAAATGAAAACTCATATAAGAAGCATGGAATCAACTTTCTTGGCACAAGTATTTCCACAGGTATTTTTCATGTAAAAGTCTTGTGAGGATTTGGGGATGTGGAGATAAAGGGAACAACAAATGTCCTTGAGCTCACTTAATGGTTTCAAGCCTTTGAGTTCATTGTGAAGATGCACTCAGGTTGTAATTCCATTTGGTGAACCTGATGAGCTGTAAGGCTCTTTTTATGGGCTTTGAATTGAAGGTCATGTTGTACTTCCAAACTGCAAGACAATGGAGCAGTCATCAGGACTGTCCCTTCAGGCTTTTGAGAGCATCAAAAAGCCATTTTATTTTTTAGAATAAGAAGTTGGCCTAAGACTGAAATCAATCAAGGTGACTTAGTTCCATATTGACGGACAACTGTTGGATGGCTTCCAGAAAGCTCACACAGGTTCCTGGCACTCTACCCAGGGAAGGTTTTCCAAGATTCTGAAGCAAAGTCTGGCCCCATGGCTTCCTCCCCACTTGGGCAGTGAGCACTGACAGGCCCCGGGAGGTTGGTGGATCCTTTCATTCCAACAATGCAAGGGGATTCTGAGGGAAGGAGCACAGAGAGAAAGCAGGGCCTTGCAAAGAGTGCCAAATCAGACTTTTTTAAAATGGTGATGCCTCCAAGCTTATTTTCAGAGGAAATTGTCTTCAAAGTGATTTGTGCTGAGCAACATATAATGACAACCCCTTTGAAGATATGAAGGACGTACCAGTTTTCCGTGTTTGGTACCACGGCGTTACTACCATGAAGAGTTATCTTTTTTTTCTGTGCTAGATTCTCTTGGCCTTTCTTTGGTGTGATGCTAATGGGAGATTTTCAGAATTCCACACTGCTTGTTATGGAAGTTTTAAATATGGACCTTAAGTATTCTACATTTTTCAAAACATTGATTGTCATTGATCAAACAGAACTAAACTGCCTTTGAGTCTCTTTGGATTCCATGCATAAATACATATCGAGGGGCTGCTTTAAATGTCCATTAGATCTTTAATATTTCTCTTTGGAGCCATTACCATTTATCATATGACTGTAAATATAGATTCAGGGTTGTTTAAAATGCACATTATTTACCTGGCAAGGCACAATGGCTCCAGAAAATGCATTAAAGCCATTCAAACTCCTCACCAAGAATAGCACCTCAACACCCTCCCCAAATATGAACTTTATATTTTCTACAAGAGAGATTATGCTACTGAGTAATTTCCCCAATGTTTTAAATAAAATATACTGTCCCTGGCATTGGCATTCAACAGCCCGTGACTCCTTCTAAAAGTAAGTTGCTTGAAGTGCTGCTTTGGTAGAAAGCAGCCAGCCGCGGCTTTGCTGAGAAAACTTAAAGACATAGGACCTCCACGGAGAAATGAAAATGTCTTGGCCTTTGGAGCGAGAAGACTAAGCTTCCCGATTTTATTGATAGTTATCTTTAAAATTAATATACATGCATAGTTAAAATAAATATTTAAGAAGATCTGATTATAAAAAATAAACATTGGCATATAAAGGGCCTGTAACTTTCACACATCTGAAAACGTGGTCACGTGTGGGTGCCTGCAAAGCCGTGTGGAAAGGTGGATTCTTTGGCATGTGATGCTGAACACTTGGTTATCCACAGATTGAACTGTAACCCCTAGGAAATTAAGTTTTTAGAAATAAAATCCTAAGGAATATTTTATGGTGGCCTCATGATAAAGAAGTAACACAGTCTCTCTCTGACTCACTTACTCTATGTGTGTGTTTCTTTCTATACTGAGGATTAAATTAGAACCTGTGCATGACAGACAAGCATCTACCGATAAGCTATGTTCCTATCCCATTATTTGTTTGTTTGTTAGTTTGTTCATTCATTCATTGGGACAGGGTCTCACTATGTTGCCTGGATAGACCCAAAATGGCAATCTCCTGCCTTTGGAGTAACTAGGAGTACAGCTGTGCCACCAGGGCCCCGAGAAAAGAGTTCCAGTGAGTGAAATATCATAAACATTACCAGGCTGATAAATCTGAGGCAAGATACAGCAAATGCAAAGGGAAAACAACAAGCTAGAAAGCAATGTTTGCGATGCCTGTTAAAACATGACGTTAGTATTGTACAGACAGCTTCTACATGTCAGCAAGAAGAACAAACTCCACTCTTGAAGAGAGGTTCAAGAATAGGAGCTGGAGGAACATACAAAAATAAAATCAAGTGTTTGCTGAGTGAAAGGCGGAGCCACACTGCCTCATCAAGTACGCAAAACTGAAGCCCAAGAATGTTGGGTCAGAAAAAATGGTGCAGGCCCAGGGACACTCACCTGCTGATTGAAATCTTAGCTGGCTGTAGACGTTCACTGGCAGACAGCGCAGCGGAGAGTCTGCATTTCAGCCCCTCTGGAAACTCACCTCTCACACCACCGCAGAGCAAAGCTCTGTCCCTGTGGGTCACGACCCTGCGTGGGCTGCCTAACTGAGTGTGAGGATCATGAAAAGGTTGTCAACAACAGCAAAAGGTTTCTGAATGTGTAGCAACAAGACCTTAATTTGAAATCAAACACATGACGAGTCCAGAGTGTCTGGAGGCGCTTAAGCATGTCGCATCATGCAACCTTGTGTCGCCCTGGCGGCGCACAGACGTGGTGCTTTTTACTGCAGGTGCTGTCCCGCCACACCCCAGCAGGAGCACTGTGCAGCATGAGCTGCAGTGTGTGTATATAAAGGTTTTTCTCTGAAATACGATTGTTTAGTTGTAGAAAACAAAGACTTTTGATACTTTCCACCCGTCATCCCTCAGTGTGTGTCCGGTTAGGGTTGGGTTGTATTGTGAGGGAAATGCAAACACATCTACCTCATTAGTACGAAAATCTGCTTTCCTCTTAATAAATTGCAAATGTACCTGTCTATAAAACAACTAATTTAAAATAAAATAACTGCTATTTATTATGAGTGATTTCTTCATCCACCTATTTTATCTACTCATGTTGTGGGGTGACTCTGACAGGTGTTCTAGACAGCACTGGTGAGCAACACCAAACGGATTCAGTACGGGGTGTGTGAGAGACAATAATAATTAAAGAAGCCACACACTGGAGAAGGGTAGTAGACAGACCTGGAGGAGGAAGAGGGATGGTTAGAAGCAATACAGTACTCATAGAAAGGTCTCAAAAAACAAAAAAAATTAAAAGAGTACTTTTTAGAAATGCATATTTCCACTAAGATTCATAACTTTAAAATGTCTCTTTCAGACATATTACTCTTTCATACTATATTTTACACTGGGTCAATTAACACATCTATCACCTTAATTTTTTTTATCTTTTCATGAGAATAAATTTAGAATTATTTTTCACTCATTTTAAATATATAGTAACTACTGTTAATCATACTTTTCTACTGCCTCTTGAATTGCAGGGCTAGTTTCCCCTGCCCATTGCAGTGTTGTGCATGGAAGCTTCCACGCACATACCCCCGTCCCTGACTCTCCCTGTCCTGTTCTCACCTTGTATGACATGGAACTTTTAGGTTTCACAGATGAGCAAGATGATGAGTCACTTGTTGCTTGGGTTGAACTTTTTTCACTTCGTATAGCATATTGCGGGCTCATCCATGTTGCTGCCAATGACAGGGTTCTGTTTTCATAGCTGAACGGTACTCCCTTACATATTTACACCATTTTCTTCGTCCACTGACTGTGGTTAATTCTGAGGATTGTCCCCCTATCGTCAGTATTAATAATGAGAATAATGCTGCAATAAACATGGATATCTTGGTTTAGAGATGGTTGTGGGAAGGGAGAAAAAAATTAAGAGCTGGCATTGAACATTTGCACACACATTAAAAATGTGCACATGGTTGTTGCAAGATCTTGGGTATATAAGGCTATAGCTGCTTAGAATGGTGAGGGCTGGAAACAGCCACACTGCTCATTAATGGAAGGGTCAGTACATGCTGATCCCAAACTGCTGTACTAAATAACAAAACAAACAGAAGTTGAGAAAAATCTGGAGCTACATATATTGACAAGGTTAAAGAATACTGATAAAGGAACAGATGATTGTGTTGACTAAGTCTAAAAGCTATAGAATCATGATTTATATACTCATAAAAGAAAAAATCAAGGGAATGACATACCAGCATCAAGATAGTATGACTCCAAGGGGTGATGAGCCAAGGATGAGTCAGTGCTGTACACTTTCTTCTTCAATCGTATTTTACCCTTTCTAAGGTAAAAAGAATGCCTGGGGCTGGGAGTGTAGCTCAGCTGATAGATTGCCTGCCGGTTAGAATGAGCCCTGGCGTCCATACCCAACAAATCTGTGCACACCAGTAACCCCAGCGCCGGGCGGTAGAAGCAGGCGGGTCAGGAACTTGAGGTTTTCTTTGGCTAATAGCCACTGTGAGACCCTGTCTAGGAATATGGACCGGAGAGGCAGCTCAGCCAGTTAAGTGCTTGCTATACAACAATGAGGGCCTATTTTAGCTCTACAGGGTGTATGGAGAAAAGGCCAGATGTGTTGGTGTGTTGTTCCCGTAATTCCGAGAATGGGGAGGTAAAAATACGTAGATGCTAGGAGCAAAACAAGAAATCCTGACTTCAGAGCCAAGGTGAACCCACTGGAGGATGACCCCAATGGCTTCCATGTGCACATACACACACAGTCAGTGAAAGCTGCACACACATACACCAACATACACACATACATCAACATGCATGTACACACACATACACCACACACACACACACACACACACACACACATCAAAGTACAGAAATACAAGAATCTGAGGGAAAATGCTTTTAGTTAAGAAAAGTGGCTAAAATATGGCAAAATCCAGGCTGGAGAGATGATGGCTCAATGGTTAAGAGCACTAGCCATTTCTCCAGAGGACCCAGGTTCAATTTCCAGCCTCACAAAGCAGCTCATACCTGTTTGTAACTTCATTTCCAGGGTGATCCTACACAATACACAGACACATAGGCAGCAAAATATCCATACTTCATACACTAAATTTTTTAAATGCTTTAAAATATGGCAAAATTCTTTACTTAAATCATGAGTGTATTTCAATATCATGTGGAATTATCTTTATTTTTAAATTTCTTCAAATATTTCTAAGTAAATTCCCCGTTCCTTCTACCTCTCAGCAGCTTCCTGTGCAAGCACCTCTCTGTGTGCTCCATCTCTAGTGAAGGCGAATATCCCGCTGATTGAACCATTATCTATTTCTCCTGATGAAACCTGAGGGTTGGGCTCACTCTTACCCCTTGTCCCTTCCCTCAGCAATTCTAAGCAGGTAATTATAGAGTGTTTCTTTTAGCTTCTTCCTTGATTTATATTGAGTTTTAAGAAACATTTGTACTGAAAGCTTAATCTCCTGCTCTATCAATTATAGATAAGATTCCTCACTCCTTTCCTTTCTAATTTGGGACATCTTATTGCTTCCTTTGCTTTTCACCTCTCAGCTTCCTGCACTTTTATATTCAAATTGATAACATGCACACTGTGTTCCATAATAATATTGAAATCTGTGCTTTATCTCTAAGGTGACCCTAAAAGATTAAAATCAATAAAGAAAATTTATAGTACTGTGATTATTTGATGTTCTAGTTCTCATACTACTTTTTTTCTACAAATTTTAATTCTTCATTTTTTGTTGAATCATCAGCTTTATTGGGGTAACTTATGGGAACTTGGGGAAGGGGATGCTCACCAGAGCCAACGGGACTCAAAGACAGTTGCCACTATGAATTTCAAACTAGCGTAAGATATAGATTATGAAAACTGGACAGCTGGTGCACACTGGAAATTCACAGGCATATCTACAGGTTAGTGAGTGTGCTCTCTTGGTGGCTCAGCTTGCCACAGCCTCTTCCAAGCAGCATGAGTGATCACAGCTTCTTCACGGGAGTCAAGCTCAGTGAATTCTGTCTTGGACTGCACACATTAGTGTTTTCTCACACTTTTCACATTTCCTGTTAGATGAACCATTCAACAGACGGTTTGAAATGATAGGCTAATAACTTTTAAATAGGGATTTATATGAACGTATAAGTAAAGTTGTCCCATAATAAACCAAGGTACAAGAAAAAATACTCTAGAAAGCTAGATGACAATTCTGAGGCGACTCCCATTCAAAACAAGCCAAAAGCAATGGGATGTGTCTGATCCAGACTCGTCACTGGATGTTCATGCTGTGACCTGTCACCAGGCTCCTAATTGTAGCTGACGAAAAATACTGACTGATCTGTCCATCATCCATCTGACATCATCCATCCATCATCCATCCATCCATCATCCATCCATCATCTATCTATCTATCTATCTATCTATCTATCTATCTATCTATCTATCTCTCATCTATCCAGTCTCTAAATCAACAACTATTTCTATTTTATTCTATTCTTGTTCCAATAATGACACATTGGTTTTTCAGACTTTTAACTGGCACAGAGTGAAAATAGACTAAAAATGAAAGAAAAACATGAGTAACAATAACAAGTACTCTTGGCATTTCTCCATTAGTGGAGGTGTATGGCCTTCATGTAAGAGCACGCATTAACCAAGAAGACCAGAAAACAGGGCCAGCCTACAACAGAGGGACACCTTCTGGTACCTGTGGTGCCAGCTTCTTCCACTGGGAAAGATGGCAAGTGGTCCCATAGTGAGTAAAATATCATGAAATGTGGGGTTTGGATAAAACGTTATGCATAAAAAGCTGCAGAGGGACGCCTAATCCTGGATGTGTGGGATGTCAGGGACCATCCAGAAATAATCTGTGAGCGGTGCTTACCACTCCATTTGTAAAGCTACACATCTGAAAGAGATGGTGTCAAAAGAGGACACAAAGATGGTTTTATAGAGCAGAGCTCTGGCGCTCCTATGATTCTGCTGCCCACTTGCATAAAGTAAATTTTGTATATAGGTAGACAAGTGCGTAGCACAATGCCCCTCTGTACTCAACGGATTGCTCTCTCAAGTGAGCCAGTTCCAGAGAGAATAAACAGCACTGCTCTGAAGTGGGCGTGGGCTTCCATATTTCTCAAGGTGGTTCTGCCTGGATTTCTTCCTGATGCACTTTGAACCTACGCCACACATGACACACTTCCACGCAGATGTGGCACTTAATCCTCGCGTGGCTGTGCACACGTGTGTCCTTATTCCTGCACTTCCTTGGGTGAAGAAGAACAAGACGAGGAGATGCTCTGCACAGCGTGCTAGATGGCATCCAGTAAGGACTGGGCATTTCATGGTTGGTTTTGGTCCTCTCACAACCCCATGAGGTAGAACCCATTAACTTCACCTCACAAAGAAACTGGCCTTCAGGAACTGTACTGAACTTCCCTGCTGAGAAGCTGGAAGTGGCGTGTTTAGGCCGATGTGTGTCCCTGACACCTCTCACGGAGGATCGTGTAGGGCCCCTTCCACACGTGTATGGGCAGGGTCCGTTTCATTTTTAACATGCCATCTAATTATATTGGTTAAGAAAAGGCTCAGAGGTGGGCCGTTCTGGATGGTGACAGGTGGGGATTGCCACGTTGGGCTCTCCCTGCCTTTCAAGTAAAACGGTAACCACAGGCCCACTCATTGGAGCTCCCGTCTCAGGCTCCTGACACAGCTCTCGGAGTTGTCTCCCGCCTTCCATCCACAGCTCTGGGCACTTGCCTGAACACCATGCTCTAGACCATCATCCTGGCTATACACTGCATTCCGCAATGATCACTACCTAATCTATCAACCTATTTAACGCTTATCACCCTCGTCTTATTTAATGCCATGAGTGTAGCTAGCTGTTTCTTGAAAGCTTACCTGTTGGGGTGACCTATTAAGTCTATAAATAAACGCCAGGCCAAGTCATTTGCATGCATCCCTCAGATCAATGTTCTCCTTACATGGCAGCTTTTTAATTGAAGGTGATCCTGAGATTATAGACATGCCAGCATGCTGGTGAAAGAACTGCTACAAACTGTGACTTCTTTCCAGCAACGGTCAAGATTTTTTTTTCCTGTATGATAGGACCAGTGGGGGAAAAGGTCAAAAAATAAATTGGATGCTGACTTCTGTAACTACCAATTTCAATTTGGACAGTTCGTCAAAATAGCTGTAGTGTTCACTGATAGAATATAAAATAAAGATTACAAGCGTGACTTCTGACCAATATCTAGCTTCGCAAAGTATGTGTTTAGTAAGTTTAATGTACTGAGATTCCTGCAAGAGTTAATCTGTGAATAACTAAATAATGAATAGTTTAACTTCCAAACAATAAGTGTGGGGATAGAAGAAACGTGAATTAAAATGTATTAAATTAGAAAATGAATGAATGTATTTAATCACCGTCTACATTAGATCAGTTACTATTTTCCACTTTTGATCATCTTCCTATGGCGTTTTCTTTCACTTTCTGTTCTTTTCTTTCTTCCCACCTATAAAATTTTTCTTTAAATAAGAAAGCTTTTCCAATTGATTTAGGGTATCTGGTTTTATGTTGAGGTCCTTGATCCACTTTGACTTTAGTTTTGTGCAGGGTGATAAATATGGATCTATTTTCATTTTTCTGCATGTAGACATCCAGTTGGTCCAGCACCATTTGTTGAAGATGTAGCCTGTGGTAGCTCAGTAACCAATTGGTTTCCCAAAGTGAGGGGAACAGGGACTATTTCTAACAGGAACTCGATGACTGGCTCTTTGGTCTCCCCACCCCCGAAGGGAGGAGCAGTCCTGTTAGGCCACAGAGGAGGGCTTTGCAGCCAGTCCTGAAGATACCTGATAAAACAGGATCAGATGAATGGGGAGGAGGTCCCCCCCATCAGTGGACTTGGAAAGGGGCATGGTGGAGATGAGGGAGGGAGGGAGGGAGGGACTGGGAGGGAATGAGGGATCGGGACACGGCTGGGATACAGAGTTAATAAAATGTAACTGATAAAAAAAAATAAAAAATAAAAATAAAAAAAAAGAAAGAAAGCTTTTGTAAAACTTAAAATATTTTAGTAAGCTGTCCCTATACGGACGAAATTGCTACTATAGAAATATTCCAGGCAAATTTCTTTGCAGATTACTCTCTTAGACATCAATGAGCAAACCAGTAAACGTGCTGTCAGTGTGTCTTCTTGGCTTAACAACAACTGGAAAAACAAGACAGGCTGCTCTGTTTTTCTCTTTTCGTTATGTTTGTATGTTGACTTTTAAAATTATTAGGATTTTCATAAATATTTGAACCCCGTGGAAATAATCTCATGAACATTCTAATTCCGGGTCTATAAAGCAATTACAGTCTTGAAAGTGCTATTTTATTGTAATAAAGAGAAGAGCTTTGGTGAAATGTGGTTTGTGGTTTATTACAGCCAGCTTGCTTAGACTTTAAAATGAGCAACGGCCAGCGTACTTACTGTTTCACATTATGAGATCCACACTCAGCTTTTTTTTTTTTTTTTTTTTTTTTTGGTGAATCAGTCTCTCTGCAGATGTTCTTGCTCACAGGACTAAAGAAAACATAGTTAAATAATTTAGCACCTTGGCTTTTCCTATGACTGTGCAGCTGCCTTCCACTGAGCTGCTGGAGATGGACGCTCTCAGTCAAGCTTCGAATGAGAATATCCTTGCACCAAAGGCTATAGGATCCAAACCCCTCAGGCACTCATGGCCTCCCTTTCCCTCTTGTCTTTGCCTTCTGTCTGCTCAGTGCTTGTGATTTCTCAACTGGGCATACTTAAAACCCCAGCCCTCAGGAAGTTGAAGCTCTAGAGTGGAAAGTTCTAGGCCAGTCTACTAGGATACCTAAAATCCAGCCTCAGGGGTAGAGAGAGGGGAGTGTTAGTATCTTCTGCCCTTTCTCTCTCCATCCATCCATCTCTTTCCTTCCCCTCACTTCCTTCCCTCCTGGACAAGATGCTAACAAATTTGGAGTGTGTCTTTAAGGGCTCCAGGCATCACACTATCTCTTTTTGTTCAACCTGCATTTTCCCACTGTTTCTCCTTCATGCCTTTTCCTTCCAGTCATGGGCCACTTGGACATTGAAGGCTATGGATGAAAGAAGCCCCCTAGCTTTCTGGGGCTATGGCACACACAGGCTCTGAGAGTCAGTCCTGGATCAGCAAGCACTTCAGCCTTCTGTAGAATTTGTTGATGAATGAAAACACACCATAAGCTGTCCAAGGCAAAGGTTATCTCCTTTTAGTATGGCTCATAGCAACATGGACTCAGTGGGCAGTGATGACGCACAGGAAAGAGCAGAGCTAACCTCATAGATGGTCTCTTCTGGATCTGAATCCGCTCCTGAGAGCCCGTGGCCCTTCTGCTCTCCTTGAGGTGACCACTAGATTTTATTTGTTGTTTTTGCATTGACACAACACACTATAGAAGTAACACTATTGTTCTGTTCATGATCTTCAATCTTTCTTGGCTTCTGGCTCCTGCCAATAACCACACGGTGAGTCACAGCTGTCTCTGACTCTAGTGCCAGAGGATCTCATGCTCACTCTGTCCTCCGTGGGCACCAGACATTCACCAGGTGCACCAATGTACATGCAGAAAAAATACTCATGCATATAAAATAAATGAACCTCAAGAAACAAAGGTGTTCCCCTGCAGTATTTGGATATTCGTATAGCACTCAGAGAGTCATGTTTTCAGCCATTTCCGCGACGCTTTTATGACTATCATTGGAAAACAATGTTGCATTAGCACACCTTCCCATTGATCTCAATGGTAAATATGGCAGACAGTGAAGAAAATCCATACCGTTTGTAGTGAGACTTGAGATGAGTGGACGCAGGACGCTCCAGAAACTGGGTTACCCAGAAGGTTATGCGGTTTGGTTGAAACTCCTCCAGCCCTATCAGGCTGCTTGCTCAGCCAACAACTTATTTTTTTATCACCAGCATGTGGGGTACATATATGTATTATTTTATAATATGACCTGGTACTTTTTTAATTTATTCACTTTACATCTTGACTGTAGCCCTCTCCCTTGTCTCCTACTGGTCCCACCCTTCTTCTCTCTCCCCCCCCATTCCCTTCCCCTAGCTGAGAAAGGGGGAGACCTTCTCCCCTACCATCTGACCCCAGCTTATCTTCATCTACTCAATGGCCGTGCCTTCTCCTCTGCTCTGGTAAGTGGGCATTTGCATGGCTGTAGGAGTCTCAAGGCATTTGCCATGCATGAAGCCTGCTCCCTAGGGGAAAGTCTCCCATTGCTAAGTTGAAAGGGGTATATTGGAATGTTGGATAAATGAGAATATTTCCCTAATGATAATTCCCAAACGTTTATAGCCAGGATGTATGCAGAGACATTCTTTTTAGAGAAAGATATACAGCTCATGCAGTCTTCTGAGGGATGCACCAATGAGGCAGCTTGCCCATGGGCTAGTAGCTACCTGTACTGTAATCCGATTTCTCAAGACGTCTCCAGACCCTGATGGGAATGGGACCTTATTTGATTGTCAATAGCAGGAATATTTTATACAGAGTATGATAATCAACTGAAATCTTAGGAACAGTTGTGTTTCTTAGGCAGAACTCTTGGGATTTTAAAGACGATATTGAGCACCCTGTGTCCTTTCGACAGCACCTTGGGGTAGTGTGACATCTCAGTGGTGGAGTCCACTAACGCCACTGCAGTGGAAGTCATGAATAGTAACATGGAATACCTTAAATAATAAATACAGGCTCCGCTCCATTTAAGTCATGGTTTGCCAGTAAATGATTGGGAAAAAGGTCTGGTTTTCAGAGTTCAGGGACCCTGCATGCTTACTGAGGAGATGTTTGTCTATATAAAATAAATGTTAAAGGTCTGAATGTTCAGCAGCAGAAGCAAAAACTGTCCCACAGACATTGTTTCTCAGATTCTCATTAAGAATACAGCCTCACAGCTGTCGGTTCAGTCTGCTCTTTTGCTGAGGTCTCCTGCCTCTGTTTACATTCCTATCTATGCTTTCCTGAAGAACATGGCTCCTTTAGGGGTCTTGGCTCTTACGATTTCTTACTTGGAGCAGTGGAGAGGACACAGGTTTTGGGTCCCAGCAGACCTAGATTTTAATCCTGCTGTGACTTTCAACAATTCACATGAATTCTTGGTAATTTATGCACCCTGTAATAGGAATTAGACTGTCTGTCATCTGGGGGAGGGGGTGAAGGTGAGATTAAGTGTGCACAAAGGGTCTTAGCCTAAAAGACTTCGTTGCAGTGCTAAGTGCTTTCCCAGACTCCTGGTACCCTCTGCTCTGTGGTAGCCATGTAGTTTCTAGCAGGTACAAGGCCATGTCTTCAAAGGTGTGACTTAGCATGCCATAAGCCAGTTCCCAAGCGCCCATGCAATTATGATGTGATTGTTAGTGTCGTCAAGTTAAAATCTAGAATTACCCAGACTGGGGGTTTCTGGATATCTGTTGAGGGACTTTCTTTCTTGGCTTGACTGAGGTGGGAAGGCCCACCCTTGTCTAAGTGTGCTACTCCAGGAGCTGGGCCTAGGCTGCAAGAAAAGGAAAGAGGGACTAAGCGCAAGCACCCTGCTCCGTGAGCCTCGACTGTGGGTGCAGTGTGATGAACTGTCCCAGGCCTGGCCACTGTGACTTCCCTGCACTGGTGGGCTCTAACCTAGAACTGTGAGGTAAAAGGAAGCACCTGGCAGGACATTTCTGTGACAGCAGAAAAGGCAGCTAATGCTACGCATACTTATCATGCCAAGTAGCATGAGGGTGGAAGCTTTACTCCGGGGAAACGGTGGGCACCAGCCCTCAGCTCTGCCTTCTTGCTTCTTCTTCTCCCCTGGGTCCCCTGCAGCTCTCCTTCAATCATGCTTGTGCACACATGAGTTTGTGAGGGCTTCGTCTCTGACGGAATGACAGGCAGAGAAAGGTCGGCAGCCCAGCGACTTCTCCGTGGAGCCCCCTGCTGCCCTGCGCAGTCTGTGCCTGGGCTTATTTGAGTTGAACAATCAGCAAAAGTCCGTCTTGCTAAGTCATTGTTATTGTTCATTTCTTGGTGCCTTCTGCTGAACCTAAGTTTAAGCAATAAAGCTTTCAATTAATGCTGGTTCTCTTCACACCTCTCAGTCCACTTTTTATTCGCACCTTTGAGCCTCTAATTTGGGTTTCCAGACTCACACTCCTGAGCATCCACAGCCCAAATGGGATTAGCTGGCTCCCTGTGTCCTTCCTAGCTGGCGCCCTCCCTCTCTGCATCCTCATCATCACCTTGCTTTAGCCAGTGATTGGTAACTGAAGGCATTTCATATGACATTTCTGTTTTATCCTACTTTCATTTCCTGCACCACTTCAAGATCATTTTAATGGTTTCATCCTAAATTCCTTTAATTCCTATTTTATGATTACAGACGTTTTTGAGGAAATAAAAAATCATTGGGAAATACTTACTAGGCTTTCTTCCAGCCCCTTTCACGTATTCGCCTCCCCTCCAGTCCCTACATTCCCTTCCCTTCACTTCTTTCTTCTCTTCTTTTACTTCCTTGGAGAATTTTTTTTCCGTTGCTTTATTTCCCTCTAAAGATCACTGGCTTTCCCAAGCAGGCTCCTCCATTCCAATCGTGAAGCTCACACGCCCTTCATGGCACTCCAGAGGGCGTGTCTGGACAACTCAGCGTGTGTGTTATATTAACGTTTATGAACATTTAAATGGCAGCATTGAATACATGAGCACCTAAGCATACAAAAAGTTTTCAAGTTTCAAAAGGCAGATACATATTGATTCTAATAACACCAACATATGTAGATGCCGGAAAGAAAACGAGATAAAACGGTATCTTTGGTTAAATCTGTAAGCTTTCTTGAAATGTAATTTACAACACTTAACACACATATTTAAAGTGTGCCATTTGTTAAGTAATGACAAATGTGTGAGCAAGAAAGCCTTCGCCATGTGGACTCAATGATCACATCTGTTGTCCCCAAATTCTTCGGTGACCATCCTTGGCTTCTTTCGTCAGTGTCCCTCTGCCACCCTCACCAGGCAAACTTCGATTTCCTTTCCCTGACTATAGGTTGGTTTCAATTTGAAAGAGTGTTACATGAATAGAATACTAAAATATATATCCTTGGGACCTTGCTTTTGTTCTGGATTCTGTCACTGTGTGTTATTATTTGGTGGCTCGTCCATACTTCGAGGGGATAAACATTCTGTTTACTGTCTATAGTCCAACCATGCTTCCTCCATCCACCTTTCAGTGGGCAACCCAGTAATTTCCAGTTGTGTGTCTTACGACAAGACTGCTAAAAAGCATTGTTGCACATGTCATGCATGTACAATGTTATTATTCCTGAGTAGGTGCTTCGGAATATGCTGGATTGTTCCATTAACATGTCTCCCAAAGTTCCTGTGGTCCATAAGAGCCGTTTCTGCTGGGTGCCATGCACAATACCTGGTACTGGATTCTGTGCTCTCTCACAGACTTGCAGTGTGATCTGCCTGTTTTAATTTGTCTTGCCCAGTGGACACGGAAAGTGTAGTATCTTTTCTGTTTTATTTTATTCTCTTATACAATACATCCCAACAGCAGCTTCCTCTTTCTTTCCTCTTCCCAATTTCTCCCCTCCTTTCTCCCCCCTGATCTACTCTACCTCTTTCCCTTCAGAAAAAAATGTTGGCCTACTGCATAGCTGTATTTGGCACAAGCTGATATCAAGGCTGGATGATGCAACCCAGCAGGAGGAAAAGGATCTTATGAGCAGGCAAAGGAGTCAGAGACACCCCCAAATACCATTGTTAGGAGTGCAACAGAAACCCCATGCTAAAGAACCACAGCATGCATGCAGAGGGCCTGGTGCAGACCATGCAGGCTCCATGTTGCCACTTCAGTCTCTGTGAGCCCCTGTGAGCCCTGCTTAGTTGATCCTGTGGGCTGCGTGCTGACTTCTGGCGCCTACAATCCTTTCTCCCCCTCTTTCTCTGCCTAGTGCTTGGCTCTGGGTCTCTGTATCTGCTTCCGTCAGCTTCTGTGATGATGACTGGGCTAGGCACGGATCCTGTGAGTGTATCAAAACATCATTAGGAAACATTTCATTAATTTTCTTTCAGCCATGTTGGTTCTGCATTATGTCTCTGAGCCGTCAAGCTTTCTGTGCCTGGCCATCCAGGCAGTGGCCAACACTGCCTGGTGTCTTTTCAACTGTATGTTTTCTATTAACTTAGTAAAGTTCTCTTAGTAACATTTCTCTTCAAACCATTCCTCTGTTTCATTCTACTGAGCTATTTAGTAATATTAAGTTTGGGGAAAACAACTTATCTTTTAGTTACGTGTCCTTTTTAAAGTTTTTTTTTGTTTGTTTAGGTTAAATAAATTTAGACATTTATTTACTGGTTTTTGTTATTTTTTATTGTAGCAATAACTCAGGTTTTTTTTTTCTTTTTTTATTAATTACACTTTATTAATTTTGTATCCCCCCATAAGCCTCTCCCTCCTCCCCTCCCGATCCCACCCTCCCTCCCGTTTCTGCATGCATGACCCTCTCCAAGTCCACTGATAGGGGAGGTCCTCCTCTCCTTTCTGATCTTAGTCTATCAGTTCTCATCAAAAGTGGCTGCATTGTCCTCTTCTGTGGCCTGGTAGGGCTGCTCCCCCCATCAGGGGGAGGTGATCAAAGAGCAGGCCAATCAGATTATGTCAGAGGCAGTCTTTACACGTTTTTGGAAGACAATTATTTACTAAATTGTCTTTCTTTTGTGTGTGTGTACATAAGATTGTGGAGACAGGAGTAGCTCTATTAGTAGGGAGAGTAGAGAATATTTCTCTGCTTTTATGCCAAGAGCACTCCTTTATTAGTTGGATTATTAATTCTTTTCTATTTAATTCAGGTAATGGTCATTTTCATTATCTGATATTTTTTGGTTGAAGTCCATTAAATTTCTACATAAAGTTTAGAAATACTAAATATCCCTAGGAAGGGGAACAAGGACTATTTCTGACATAAACTCAATGGCTGGCTCTTTGACCTCCCCCTCCCCACCCCTGAGAGAGGAGCAGCCTTGCTAGGCCACAGAGGGTGACATTGCAGCCAGTCCTGAAGATACCTGATAAGCTAGGGTCAGATGGAAGGGGAGGAGGACCTCCCTATCAGTGGACTTGGAAAGGGGCAGGGAGGAGATGAGGGAGGGAGGGTGGGATTGGGAGGAAATGAGGGAGGGGACTACGGCTGAGATACAAAGTAAATAACCTGTCATTAATATAAAAATAAAAATTATAAAAAAAGAATTTCTTCAGAAGTCTTGAAGACTTTGACTGACATTTTGTAAAATCCACAGGTTATTTGGAGAACATTTAAGCTGTAATGAGGCCCTTTTTATCCACTAACGTGTCATAAATTCCATTTACTTTCTCTCAAATATCTTGCAGTCTTCAGTTTATATCTTGCATTAATTTGCTAAGATTTATGTCAAGGTATTGCCTAGCTTTGTATTACAGATGGTTTTAGTTTTCAATTTCAAATCCATGTGTTTATTGCTAATATGTGGGTTGTAATGGATTTTTGAATGTGTGCTTTTCATCATGTAGCTCCACCAAACTCAATTATTCTCTGGAGACTTTGTGGAATTGTCTTCATAATGATGTCATCTGTGAATAAAAAAATGGCTTTACCTTTTCTTCCCTGTGCATTGAACACTGTTGCCCAACAGAATGTGCCTTATGCCTTCTTTAAACTTTCCTTGAAGTGAGAGTCTGCTGTTGACGGATCATTTAATCTTGAGTATGGCTTAGTTTTAAAGGTGTTTTTATTGGTTGTTGCAAGGCACCTTAAAGTTATTTAAGTATTTATGCTGACCATTCATCTTCTCATTTACATTGCACGCACTGAGAAATACTCCATTCTTTTTGACTCTCTCTCCTGTCACATGTCATATGGTATGCCTTTTTTAGGAGTTCATTGTGAATAATACAGAGAGTCATGGGGATATTTATCATAGCACCTGCACACTGGAACTCTTCCGGGTGCATTTACTCTGATGAAGATGAATTGCATGGATTAACGCGAGGGTGGTAACGCCCCTGTGAGAGACAAACTCCCCACTGCCTTCCACCCAGATCACGGCGCTGGCCTTTACTGTGCTTTTCCAGTCTGCCTCTATACCAAAGCTTAGTGTTTATTGTAAAAATTTAAAAATTATTTTATTATTATATCATAGATGCCTGTTTGTAATGAGAGACAGAAAGGGTTTAGAAGCAGACTGGAGGGGAAGTGGGAAAGAACAGAGATGAATTTGGGGAGGGTAAACCATAGCTAAAGCATATTGTATGGAAAAAAAAAAACATACCGATTTTCAATATAGGAAAAAAGCAAAATTGTGAAGATTTTGTTTTCAGCTTGTTTCCCTTTCAACAACCATCTCTTCCCTCAAAAGCAGCTCTCAGAAAAGGCCCCATAACCAGCTGAGTCTGAAAAGCTCCAGGGCGGCTTCCCCTTGGCTCATTTTGACCTCATAGCTGGGTCACTCCTCACTTTGATCCCAGCCAGTCTTTGCATATTTACATTATTTCTTGTTCCCAAAGAATCACACTCCATTTCCACTCTTTCCTGGCAGCCTTTTCCTGGAGTGCTGGCATGATCTGCGTCACAGACTCATTGCTGCATGTCATTCAGATTTCAGCTCAGCTGTTACTCCCGCAGGAGCCTCCCCAGTGCTCATGTTCATATTAGACATACCTTGATACTTTTCTCTGAACTCTAGTGAGGTGGCTGCAGTCCTCTTCTTTCCCTTCTGTCCACCAGCTTCAAGCATCCTGACAGCACTGCTTGGCAAAACACGTGCTTGATACAAATTCATTAAATAATAGCATAAAATAATGTAAAAAGCATAGCACATAAACATCAAAAACGCAGCCTAGCTAGGCGAGGCACACGTTTATTATTGTATACGTTAGAGGAGAGAGTACTGCCAGCTGGTGCTCAACAAACATTTGCTGAAGTCACAAAGAAGCCTGATATTGACCTCATTCCTGTCAGGGGCATGTCTAGAACGTGGGTTTCCTACATTAGGATGGTTTTTGTGGCTTCATTCTGACTTCTCAAAATACAAATAGACAGTATTGGTATTAAACATTATTCAGGGGTTGCTTTAAATATTTATGAAGGAAATAATGTTTATTAAAATTTAACATTGCCTACTGAACACTGTATTCTATCAACTTGAGTCACTTTCTAGATGTTATACTCATCAAAAGAATAACTTAAATAGGTAGACACTTTTAGAGATAGGTGTTTATATCACCTTTGTCTGCGTTGCTATTCTCAAAACATAGCTTATTGAGCATAGGAAGTGTTACTGGAGAGCCCAGTGAATGTGCGGCACCTCCCACAATCATGCTCTCCGTCTGTTCTCCGTACCTCAGTACATGCATGGGAGCTAATACCGCAGTACATGCATGGGAGCTAATACCGCAGTACATGCATGGGAACTAATCCTGCTCCTGTTCGGGGAGAGTCAGCAGTTCCCTTTCCGGGGCTGTTAACTCTCTTCCATTCGCCATCTGACCAAAAGAACGACAGTGGTAACAGGCGCGCTCTTTCCTCTGCTTGGTATGGGTGAAGAAGAGATGAAAGGGCCCTAAGAGTGGCAACTAACAATGTGTTTCACCTTTTGGTGAGTAATATGGCCCTTACCTTACAAGACTAGTCACCTCCCGTGCGAAATAGAGCATGGTTTAGGAGCAATTCTCAAGGCAGCCTCCTGCCATCTCCTCCAGGGGCTGAGCTGGGTAACAAAAGGGTACTCTGAATACAGGAAGCGGAAGCCGTGGTAGCTGGCGGCCTCATGCCTGGGGTCCACAGGCGTGAAGAACTTGTTACTGGACCTTAAACCCAAGCCCAGAACCATCACTAACAAGTGTCGTCCTCACACTTCCTCCATCTTGATGGAGAAGCTCTGCCTCCAAAGAATCACTGAGAAACATGGAGCCTTACAAGACGGTGGTCCGCGGAGTGGAGCCTGGGTGGTACATGATCGCAGCCTTCAGTGCTCCCTTCCCATTGTGACTGTTTCACTCCGGGTTTAAGGTTCATAAAAACGGTTTATACTTTATACTCTCAAAGCATTGTAAAATACTTGTCCATTTGAGTAACAATAAGGCTTCTAAGTTCTTCATTTGCCATATATGTAATGCTCTTTGGTTACATTTTATTATTTTACCAGTTTACCCTGGCATATACGCAACTCACTTAGCATTCTTTATTTTTCAGTTTTTATTCTTAATGTGGAATACAGTGATTTTTAAACATGGGATTTTATGAAACTATATCTCGTATGCATTCTGACCTTTGCTTCCCGCTGTTACTGCTTTTGCTCATAATATTATCATCTTTGTTCTCACTGATGAGCTTGACAATTCCCTATGTAGAATCATCTGGAAATTTCACTAATGTGGCTTTTCTTCTGGATCATTAATAAAGCAGTGGCTCAAACTCAGCCTGACATTCTTTCCCCAGGCTCCTTTCTGGTCATCTTTCATTTCAACTCACTGCCTTTTATTTCAATGTTTTCTTAGGATTTATCAAGCCCTGCTCAATTCCCCAAATGTGTCTCATAGCCAGCCATTTAAAATTAACTTTATAATTGGGTTTTTAGAACCAGGAAAGTGTCTTGTGCATAATAAGCATTAGATAAAAATCACTGGAATTAAATTAGTTCACCAGGTCAAACATTAGTTTTAGCCAGTTATGACTGGTTCTTCTCATTCAAATAAATAAATAAATAAATATTTTAAATAATCAAGATTCTGAAAGTAGATTTTTAAATTTTTTGTTATTACCGAGTGTGTGTGCATGCGTGCGTGTGTGCATGCATGTGTGTTGAAGGAGATATGAGTGTGTGTAATGATTCACATTTATACGTCAGAAGACAACTTTAGAGGGTTGGCTCTCTCTTTCCACCTTTATGATTTTTGGACATCAAACTCATGTATCAGCTTGACTGGCAAACGCTTTGCTTGCCAGCCTGGGAAGACAGTTTTACAAGCCACTTTCTCTAGCTCTGTTAAATGCAGATGTTGCCTAAGTTACAATTAGGTTCTGTTTCACTAATTGAGAATGTAAGTCACAAGTATAGTTATGTACAAAATCTACACACATTCTAGCCTAGCAACAGGGCCGATTGCAGTGTGCGTCACATGTGGACTTCCGTTATGGCGAGGCTGGCTGGCATCTAGGTTTCTGTGCTCCTTTCCAGCACCAGGAGAGATCGTATCACACACATATTGCTGCCTTGGGAAAATGCTACCATTCCAAATTTGAAGAACAGATTCCACAGAATGAACAATGCTTTGCCTTCTCAAGAGCATAAAAAATAATAAATCAAACTGTTATAGATTGGAGACAGTCTGCACTTAAAGATTTTGCTTTTGTCTTGCAGTTTGGAGTCCATCTAAATCCAGGTGCTGTGAGATAATAAAACCAGTCAATACATTTACATGTCCTAAAGCGACCAACATATTAATCATGTTGAAAGTTGTTTTAATAATCCTCCCAAACTCATGGAGGGATTTCCTCACTGATGAAACTAGCATGACTACATGTAACCATACAAAGCCACAGGGATGTCACTGATGCTATAAGGTTCTGAGAATCCTCTTGTCATACCAAAATTACCGCCATATTTTCTTTGTCACACAAAAGGATCTGTGCATCTTTGTCAAGAAATATAGGAGAGACATTTGACTGGATTTAATCAATCCGATAATCTAATAATTTATAACTAGTGCTACTTTCACTGTATCATTAATCTAACTCCAGTCGATCCAGTACCACCATGACACTGTCCTGAACCATTGCTGTGGATCTGAAGTACCCCTCCTTCAGTTCAGCCATTCTGCGGACAACTTCACCCTTGGATGGTGTGAATCAGGTCCCATCACTGCGTTGTCCATACCTTGTAATGGCGTCTAATTGCCCTTGAAATAAAATCCAAGCCATCCATTTCACTGTGCCCTGTGTGCTTCCTTTGCAAGAACAGAAACCAGCTCTGCCATCTCCACATAAGCCCAGCAGTCTGTGCCTTTGACTGACACATGGCAACAGCTGAAGATTTTCGGTGGGTGTTCTGTACATTTTTAGGCAATGCTGTGCAACCATCGCTGCAACTAAGAGTGAAAGATCATTTCCTCCTGGCTCCTCCATGAACTTCCTTCTTAGAGCCAGTGTTCTAAGGCATCTGGCAGTGAGGAATGGTGGAATTACGATTGCTTCTGCATGGTTCCACCTTCATTATCCAGACTTTGACATTTAATAATCATTGAGTATTCAAGAATGCAGCTCTTATAGATTAAAGTAACTATTTGTTAAAGTGGAAGAAGCTGGAATTAAAATGGAGAATCCTTTGATGAACATTACATCCAAATCATTAGAATTTCATATAGATGTAATTGCTCCCTCAGAAATAGATTAAATATACACAGCATTTTAAATGACATTTTTACATTGTTAGAGCACAGTTGATTATAAATTATGAGTGTTTTAAACCAGGCTTGCTTCCTCTCCATCAATCAGCATTATCGTGGCCATCTCTTTAATAAGATTATTTGCTAATGCAAAACTAAAATGAGCAGTGCCTGAAGCAGCATCAGTACCCAGTGATCAAGCGACAGCACACCCACCATTTGATTCTCTTGCCAGTACATGGTGTCTGGAGAAATTTGTTTCCCTTCATTCACACACCCAGGCGCAGCTTCTGCTAATGGGTCCTTTTTTCAGATGAGGAGTCTTGAGAGCCTTTAAGCTTCAAGGTGCTAATCAGCTGCAGTTTAGAAGCATCTTGTAGAACAAACTCTGGCCCTCCCCCCAGAAGCTGAAAGGTTGAGAGGCTGCAGGGCTATTTTGGATGCTGGGGTTTGACATTCATATTCATTCAAATTAGGAACATAGTATATTAAACTGACAAAGGAAGTTAAGCCATCAGACTCTGAACTGTGCTGTAGGGTGGGCATTTATCTGAGCGCTTTCCACAAAGTTCCACTGAGCTCTTTCTGTGCATGTGATACACGGTAAAAATCACCCGCAGGAAAGAACACAGAATGAAAGGAATCCCTCAGGGGAGAATTTTTTTATTTTTCTAAAAGTATCAGAAAAGAGCTGATGTGTTTGGGGTGAGGTTGTGAGAAGGGAAGTGTGCACATGCAGAAATCTCATGGGGAAGGTGTAAGGCTGGGAGGCGTCAAGGACTCTAATCATAGCTGTTATCCACCTCACTATGATTATAATATTCAGGATACAGGAGACTTCACACATGTGAATGGCATAGAATATAAAAACTCCTTCCACTACAGCCATGCCACTCTGAACACGTCTGAAACAAAACAACAACAAAACAAACAAACACAATAAAAACCACATTCCAAAATAAAAAGGATGTTATGATAGTGGGAAAAAACAACAGCAACAACACTATATTCTGAGGAACAAACAATGAGAAGAGCCTAGATCTTTTCTCTTGCCAAGAAAGGTTTCCTTTACCTTCAAATTCATGGCTGCTCTGAACCCAACAGAGGGAAATTGAGTTTCTGCCTCCTGTGTGTTCACCAATGATGAAAAAGTAAAATTAGTAGAAGAGGAACTGAGACAGATTGTTTCCATCATGCAAGTAGGCTTATAGTTCAGGCTCATCTAAGAGAAAGGCTCCCAGACTACACAAAAGCCTCCTGCAAAATGAAACAAAAGGGAGTCTTATCAAACCAGGTAACCAGCAAAGAGAAGTCCCCAAACAGACAAATCCACCCCAGCAGAGGCAGCATGAGACAGAAACAGCAATGCTGATACCAGGTGAATATGAAGCCAGGCCAAATGTATTCAAGGAATGGTGGTGATAAAGAAATAGGATGGTTGAAGTTATAACCAGGAGGAGTGTCTAATCAGCAAATAACTCAGCACCAAGATTCATTATGGACACTGTCAGACATATATGGCAAAATTACAGAGTTTAATATGTTACTCAATAGAACAGACTAACAAAAAATAAATGCTACTGTATATGGCAAAGCTGTATAAGAAGGGGGGCATGTGCAACAGACCCCCTGTCCCCACAGCAGAAACGTCCATTCTTCTGACCCTCAAACATTCACAAAATGTGACACATCAGCTAGAAGCAAAGATTCAGTCCATCACCAGTGCTGAGATAGAACCAGAGCATGTTTAGTCCAAGGCTAGGAAAGGACACATTTCAAAGTTTATAAAAACTAGAGAAAATACAGCTGAGGAAAACCCAAAACCATTTCTTACCTCAATAGATGATAAGCTGGAAACAAAAACACATCCTTCCAAATCAGAGTCAAGCGCTGAATGATTCAGAGGCAAATAAGAAAAAGAATTTAAACTTCCATGGAAAAAAGCAAAACAATCTTTAAAATGAATAAAAAATTTCTATTAACTGGCAAATTGAAAAATTATAGAATTAATGAGAAGTAAGTCCATAAATGCTTGGCTGAAGGAAAACAATAAATTGTTAACTAATTTAATCAGGAAAAATACAATCAAAATACTTTTTAATTGACAACACATGCAAATGCAGTAGAAACTGAAGACAGTTGTTTATCTGCTCCTTACATCTACACTTCTGAAGAGGATGGAGTTTGTTAAGGAATATAGACTACAGAAAATTAGAGTGATTTCTATGAAAGAGATTGTTTCAGAGGACAATTCTGCTGAAATGTTAATAACTCTGCATTTGTCAGACTGTCTGAGAATATGAGAAAATGAGGAGAATGTCTGTGATATAATAAATCTATTTCCCCAAGGGGCAACGTGTTTTCGTGTCTTTCCAGGTACTAACTAGCCTGTTTTTGGCTAGTGAGCCTCTCCCTACTTCAGAGCCAGTCATGAAATCATCTGACAAGCCTTTCTGACACCAGCTCGCCCCATGCCCTCATCTCTTCCTTCCCTTGAAAGAGTCCTTGTGATTGCCTCATGCCAATCACACCACCCAGGGAAGCTGCCAGTTAGAAATCCTTACACTAGTTACGGAGTTCTTCTTGCCAGGAAAGGTAATAGAGTCCTAGGATGTGTGAATTAGGATGTAAAACTCTTCAGGGACCATTACTCTGCTTTCTCTTCCATATTATCAGAGACACTGCATTTCGCCAGCTCCATGTGGAGGCAGGGGTATAGGCCATCCCATATTTTTAGACATTACTGAAGGACAGTCCTAGCTTTATGCACATCCACTGTGATTATTCATGATTGCATTTAGATTTCCAGAAGCTCGCCACACAAATTAATCCATCTGTGGAAACATGCTTGTATATACATGAGTGTGTTGCACTGTTTTGTCATACAGATGAATTAATTGCAAATAAGTAAATCATCATTAAAAGAGAAATGGATACAGAGCTAGGAGAATATTGATAAACTGCAGGTTTTCGTGACTGATTCTATACATACCAGGGTGGGAATCATCTCCAAGATACAGATCATTTTTTTCCCTTAGGAAAGGCACTTTAGAAAACAACAATTAAGCATTTTAACATCTCTGAAATCAGGATGTGTCTTTCAAATAATAATAGCCTTAAATTCAGACATGTTTTTCTTTTCTAGTGGTGAGATTAAAATGTCCTATGGTCAAAACTTGATCAAATACCCTGGGTAACTGGGGTAAATTTGAGTTTAAATGTGTAACTGTGATACATATATATACCCAGAATTTCCCTTCTTGTTAGATCCTTATGAACAGAATTTCAACAAGCTTTTTCGTTCTTTCTTATTAAAAATCTCTTCCCCATGCATGGATATAACCTAGAACCCATGCTCAGATATAGCCCATGGCAGCTCAGTGTCCAAGTACATTCCCTAGTAAGGGGAACAGGAACTGTTTATGACATGAACTCAGTGGCTGGCTCTTTGACCTCCTAGCAAGGAGCAGCCTTGCTAGGCCATAGAGGAGGACATTACAGCCAGTCCTGAAGAGACCTGATAAGCTAGGGTTAGATGGAAGGGGAGGAGGACCTCCCCTATCAGTGGACTTAGGGAGGGGTAGGGAGGAAATAAGGAGGGAGGGTGGGATTGGAAGGGAATGAGGGCGGGGGATTCAGCTGGGATACAAAGTAAATAAACTATAATATAAAAAAAATCAAAATTTAATTAAAAAAAATCTCTTGCATATACCCTTTTTTAAATTTGTGTGCCTCTTCTTGGCTTTCTTTTCAGTAAAACTCAATGGCATTCATCTATGCTTATTTTCTCTTCTCTTCTTTCTCTTAAATCAATTCTAATTCCTTTTTGTTCCACTGAAGCTGTTCTCATCAGTATTACTATTGACCTAGATCTTGATAAATCCTTTAAAGTGTTAGTCACAATTGCCATGCCTCCTGCTGGAAGTGTTTTTCTTCAGGGTACCACCTGCTGGGCTCCCACCCCTGATTGCTCCTTCTCAGTCTACTTGCTCTTTCTTCCTGCTGTCTTTCACCAGCCAGTGTTGAAGACTCCTCACTCCCTTTTGCTTCTCTTATTGAAGACTGGCCTGTAACATGTTCGGTTATGGTGGCACCTTGAAATTCTCCTTTAGCCTCACAGCTTCAATTATTACTCACCATTGACACTGAAATTGCTAGCTTCAGCTCAGATCTATGCCCTGATTTCATACTAATATAACCAACTGCCTGGTATGTATCTCCAGCCTGATATCTATAAGCATCTCAAGCTCAGGGTATGTAATGTAGGGGGAAATAGTCCTTCTTCCATCTTTCCACCTCTTCATTGTTCTGACTCAAGTCTCTAAAAACTCTTGTCTCGCTCTTTCCTTTGAAGCCCATAAGAAAACACCCATCTTCTTACTGTCTGCCTTCAAAGTATGTGAAGAATCTGACCTTTTCTGGCCACAAGTGACATTTCAGTCCAAGACAGCATTCATCCTGTGTCCAATTCTCTGTGTTTGTCTCTGTTACTTCTCTTTGGGCTATTCTTAACACAGCACCCTGCATCTCCTACCAAACTGTGAGACATTTATGAAAGGCTTGACTTTGAGGTTCAAGGTAAGACACTAAGATTAACTGCTCTTTGTGGTATGGGATTTATTAAGAGAGTTGACACCATGGTCACACAGAAAGATGGCAGGATGGTAAGGGTCTTGTCTTAGTTGCTGTTCTATTTCTGTGAAAAGATGCCATGACCAAAGAAACTTCTACAGAAAATATTTAATTGAGGCCCTGCTCAAAGTTTAGAGGGTTTTTAGTCCATGATCATCATGGAAAGAAGCAGACAGTTGTGGTGCTGGGTCAGTAACTGAGAGCTTTACATTCTGACTCAGCAGCAGCAGCAGCAGTAAGCAGACACACACACACACACACACACACACACACACACACACGGGGGAGAGAGAGAGAGAGAGAGAGAGAGAGAGAGAGAGAGAGAGAGAGAGAGACTGGGCCTTTGAAACCTCAAAGCCTACCCCAGTGACATACCTTTTCTAATAAGGCTATACCTTCTAATCCTTCCCAAACCACTTCACTAACTGAGAAGCAAGCATTCAGACATATGAGGCTATGATGACCATTCTCATTCAAATGGCCACAGGCTCTGAGGATTATTCAAGCCCACATACCACACAGAGAGAGATGGTATTACAGGGGTTGTAACTCCAAGGATTCAGAGGAAGTAGGTAAGAAGAACACATCTAGGTGAGTAATAGCATTATACTGACAGAGAAATGTATTGCCATTGGGAGCAACCTGATGTCCAGACATCTGACAACCTGATGTCTGTAGAGTTCCTTAATAAAGTGAAGATGACACCTGCAATCCTCCAAGAACGCAGTCACTGAGGAGCCTGTTAGGGTAGAGGTTCACAGACGAGCTCTGAATAGGCAGCTTATCATTTTCTTAACAGGAGAAAGGGGCTACTTCAGGTGAGCTTGATCTGAGCATCAGACCGACCTGGCTCTTACAACATCATGTCACTTCTTGCTCAAAACTCTTCAATAACTCCATTTTCTTTAGTGTAGAGACTTTTCTGCTCTCATTTCCCTTGCTGTGAACAATAGCCCGAGCAAGAACAAGTTAGGAAATGAAAGAGTTTCTTCTGCTTATAATTTTCGGTTACAATCTATCACAAAAGTCAAGGCAAGAACTCAAACAACTATTCCCATCATGTAATGAAGTCTACAGTCAAGAATGAAGAGAGAGGAATGTACCCATGCTGCCTACTTGCTCACTCAACAAACTTTCTTCACACCATTTCTTACGGCCTACAGTATGATGTTACCCATTGTGGACTAGGTCAATTCACATTCAAGACAATTCCTTACAAGCATGACCACGAGCCAAACCCAGTGTACACCAGCCCTCACTAAGTGACTCTATGCTGTCCCAAGTTGACAGTTAAAACTAACCATCATGAATGCCATACAAAACCTCCTATGTGGAAATAGTTACTCTGGACCTTGATCTTATTTTCTACTTTTGTTCCCTTTCTTCTTAGATGCTTTATGCTGATAACCATATAACTCACTCTCCTAAGAGCCTGATGAACTATCTCTTTCTTCATCTATTTTTTTCCTCACCATTCTTAAACTTGCCATCCATTTCAATACTTTCCCAAGGCTGTTTCACTCTCATTCCCTGTTTGACTTTTCTCTGTATTAACAACCATTTTTTATTAATTTACATATTTATCTTATTTATTATCTGTGTCTACACATTCATATATACATTATATTTAATACTTGACATAAAATATTTTCAGAAGAGTTGTGAATTACTCATGTGCTCATGGCATTGCTTTGGAAGAAAAGTTAATAAAATGATAATGAAAGCTCTTCTTTGGAGAAGCTAGGTTTCAAGGAGACAATGAAATGAAGCTTACTATTTATTCCATATGGTTCCTATCAATGAGTTCTGTGTGTTTTTCATTTTGAGTCAGCCAGTTGTAATTATTACCACATAATTACACAGTGGTAAATTGGGGATGTAGTGTCAGCTGCAAGGTGGTCTGGAGTGCCAGTGTGTAAAACAAGACTAGGATGTACTTTTGGAGTCTCAATCACCTGTTTTGCTCTCCATGCATTTGTATCTCCTCTAGCTGTATGGAATATAGCTATAATCAATACAAATGATTCATTGCTTCTCATTCCCTTTACTCACATTTGAAGAAAATGTGTAGTATTCATAAGGTAGGCTTTCTGACGTTAGAGTCAAACCCACACTGAGACACCATGAACAGATTTCATTCTCTTTAAATTAATCTGAAGGCTGGCCTGAGATCAGCTGAGATGGCAATGCTCACAAAAGTGACCAACTCAGCTCCTGGCAGCAAGGCTGTGGCTGAATCAGTACTTGATTAACCAGGTGCCAGGTGCCAGGTGCCAGCCAGCACACAGCTCTGGGAAGTTAGGAGAGACAGTTGTGATGTTGCTAAGCAAAGGCCCTGTGTTACCACTAAGCATCTTTCCTTCCACTGAAGTAAATATCCACAAGGGGAAACAATGCATCCCTGCTTTTAAAGGAACTTTCTATCTGGAAACAGCTCACTGCACTGCCACCATGGATATCTCTTTTCTTAGAAAAGTGCATAATTGGCTGCCATTTGACATTATGTGGCATTATTAAAGTTTTGAAGCTCCTTAATGTGCTTTCCTTTACGTTTGTCTCTTAACAACATTTTCACAGTCTGTAAGACCCCCTTGCTCTTTTACCTAAGCTAGTCTGTTCTGAACTTCTTAACTAGAGATGATTTCAGAGACTCAGGGTTTGAGACAACTTTCTGGGATTAACTGATTCAGACTTAATATACAGATGAAATGGAATTTTGTATGATGGCTGATCTTCACGTTGTTAATATGACCTAAATAAAAATAACAAGCGTCTCGATGTGTCTTAGATGTGCTCTCAGAGAGGTCTAACTGGAAGGAAACATCCACCATCAATGGGCACAGCATGCTTTGGTGGGCTGAACACAGGGGAAAACAGGCCGAGAACGGCCTTCTTTCTCACTGTGGACAGAATGTGACCGGCTGCTTCTGCTGCCATGACTCCCTACCATGATGACCTATTGCTCCAAACTTGAGGTCAACTAGTCCTCCCTTTGTCCAGTTGCTTTAGGCTGATGCTTTGTCACACTATCCAGAACATAACTTATGTGCCATGGTTATTATTACTTTTGATTAACTTCAAATCCAGGTAGCATACCATCAAGACTTTGACAACTAAACCCTGAGCTATAGATTTGAAGCTTCTTGGTGATTTCTCTATATTGTCAGCCTGAAGTGACCACCTTCTTCCCCTTGACAACATTCATTAAATGCATCTGGGTGCAGAATTAACACATCAGCTGAGAGGGAGTGTTTTAGGTCCAGATTCCAGGTCTTCTGCTGACCCACAACCTCTGCTCTGCAACTGTGGTACTCAAAAATGTTGAGACCTGAGTGAAAAGATGGAAAGTGAATAAGAGAGAACGAGTTTGTTCCTCTGACACGTACGATGTAGTCAGTGAAGACAAACTCCTTACCAATAAAGCAACTTGATTTTATTAGCAAGCGATATATCAACAGGACATCAGGGCCTCAACAAAGATCTGTGTATTGAAATTGTGGGTGGATAGATGGATGAGTTCTGCAGAGCCTTGCTGGTCAATGGCCATGTTTACTTCTCATTCTCTCCTGTCCCGTGCTGCAAAATTTTCTGCAAGATCCTTTACTTTCTCAAAGTTAACAAAACTTTCCTTGCCTCTGCAAACCAGGCTAGTTTTGTCATCTTTGGAGTGATTACATCACCTTTCTGAAATGGGGTATGTGGAACTGGGGCTGTAGCCTCATTTGTAGAGAGGTTGCCAAAAATGCATGGGGTCCTCAAGCTCCAGAAGCTGAAAAACAAAAATGGAGGAGGAAAAAGAGGACTATGAAGGCAGTAATTCTGATTATGGTAAAATGTACAAAATGTTTCATTAGTTTTGAGTGAATGTAAGTTAATATAAATGCTCCTAAAACTTTTGAATCTCAGAAATGGTATGTCACATTCCAATCACTGACAAAGTACAAAGTGGTAAATTTACAAATTTCAATTTAAAGGGAGGGAAACGCAGATAAAAGCAGAGTCACTAGGAACAATAGTATAAGATGATTAAAATTATGCCAAATATTTCAATATTGATAATTAATACAATGAATCCAAATGCTCTAGCTTGAATGCAGAACTATTTTAAAGAAAAAATCAAACTGTAGCTACACTATGTTTACAAAAGGCACACCAAAATATTAGGTCATTGAAAGATTAAAGCATAAAGGAAAGGCATACCAGGCAAAAGTAATCACAGACGTATTTGTGGTTGTGGCCACAGTAGACAGTTCTTATTTTACCTGTAATTGGAGGAGTTCTAACTCAGAAACATTTCAATGCAACAGAAGCCTGTAATTAAATACCAAGCTTCCAATAACCCGGGGTAATTTCAGATGAATCTTCAGACTTATTTTAAATTCTTAGGTCATTTTTTTCCTAAAAGGATGCTGATTTCTAAGTTTATTTCCATTAAATAATTGTTCCTATGCTTAGAGATGTTTTACTATTTTTTACTAATGTGCTATAAATGAGTATATATTTTATTTGAATTGAGTTTCGGTAGGAAATTGTAACCTAGCATTTTCCACTGCAGCTCATGAACCTGAAAGAATATCCTGAGGCTGCAACTCAACTCCAGTAAAATCTTTTTTTTTTTTTCCTCCAGTAAAATCTTAATCAAGGACACTCAGGGAAGAGGCAGCATCCTCAGTAAACTGAGGTTCACCATGGCTGACGGGGTGAAAGGCGCTGGGAGAAAACCTGTGCTGCTGATCTGCTAAAGGGACATAGTATTACCCCATCCCTTAAGTGCTGAGACATCCGCCTGTATCAGTGCAGCCCTCAGTCCTCACTGGAGAAGCTTCTTTTTGCAGTAAATATCAGTTAACACAGAGACCCACCTCTGGTCACCGAGCAGAGAATAGGAGTGAGACATCTCTACCACATTTCCTCATTGAATGGCCTTGAGGAATCATTGTGAAGAGGGTGTGGAAAGGTTATAAGAGAGGGAAGTAATGACTAACTGCAATGAAACTGTTTTCTGGGCCACCCAGGGCAGGTACACACAGAACCGGTAACAGTTGTTAAGTGTGTGCACGAGATCAACCCGGCAAAAATCCCAGAATGGGTGGGATAGGAAGTCACAAAGTGCGGGTGCTGTTGTCAGCTGATGGCTCCTCAGAGAGAGGGAATCTGTGTTCTCCAAGGGTGTGGTTCCTGCAGAGCCATCCGTGTTGCGGCATCTCGGCAGCTGCAGGCAGCACCGCTAGACTTAGAGGGATTTAAACACAAACAGTCATGAAATTGGAAGGAAATCTTCCGGGGGAGGGGATAGTAGAGGAACTGGAAGGGAAGACTTGGGAGAGGATAAAATGAAAGTATGTATGTAATTTTCAAACAATAAATAGAAGGAAAGAAAGCAAACAAAGCCAGGTTCAGATATGCAGTGCCGGGGAGGAGAGAAATCTTGTGTGGAAATACAAGAGATAACCCTTGTACCTCTCTATTTCGCCCCAAAGATTTGCAGAGAAATAAGACTAGCTTTCTAAAAGAACTATGCACTTCCCATCGGCTGCAGTTACAGAGGTGAGCTGTAGGAATAAGGGTTCCCATGTCCCTTCCAAAGCTCATCACCAGCTTTGAGTCTGTATTAATGCTAGTGTCAGTTCTCCTCGTGGTCAAGCTAATGACTTATTCCCGCTGTCACCCTTCCCTGCGTCGTTGTCAGGAACTGTTTCATGAGAGCCCGGGAAAATGGAAAAATGACTTCGAAACACGGAGAAGTTCAACGCTGTGGCGCACAGACACGAAGGGTGTGGAACGCCACTCACTCAGCCAACGCCGTCGCTTGCTCTGGCCGGGCTGGCAGGCCCTGTGTCAGCACGTGTCTTGGGAAAGAACTCATTTGCGGTGACGCCGCTTCAGTGGGGACATGGCCACTCAGGAGGCCTGTTCTGTGCCACACACTCATGAACTCCCGTAAGGACAGCAGAAATCCTGCTTTTGAACAGCCGATCCATTAGGTTTTGGAGCGAGGAAATGGGGCCATGTTTCCTTCCGGTTTTTCTAGTGTTCTCAGCCCATGAACTGCATGAAATGAAACCAAAACCCAGCTTGCGGCCTGGTGTTGTTGGCCTGACGGGGCGTGGGCTGTGAACCGGGAGAGCGCCCGACACCTCTGTGCTGTAACACCCACTGAGCTGAGGCCTAATTTTTGGAGATTTAGCAGTCTGGCACTTGAAAAGGCATATCGCAGGAAATGCGCTTACAACCTCCTTTCCAGCTCTGATTTGTTGGAGCACAGCGCTACAAATCAGGCGCTCTGAGCCGCACTTCTCTCTGGAGCCGGCTGCCCTCCCCGCCGTTTCCTGTCTGTTCTAGTCACTGAAACCATTGTTTCAATCTGTCCCAGCCCTGCTCGTTTTTTCCTACTATTTCTTATAGAAGGAATATTTTTAAGAAGTGCAAATAGTTAAATGAAATGAAACATTGGAATTGTTTATAAAATTCATGTAATTTATTGCATACGCCATAGTGGTGGTGCCCGGGAAATTTGATTATATTATACTGATAATTGATGTTTTTTTTTTTCCTTTTTCTGTTAATGTAACTTTCATTGAACTTGAAAATTGTGATTTCAAATTACAAGTCAGGTTTCTATTAGAGTTATTTTTCAATAAATTTAATTAGCATATGTTAATTATACAAAATAATGACATCAATATTAATTTTTAAAGCCACAATTCTAGAAAACCAGAAAGAAAATAATCATATTTTATGACACTGCAGGAAAACAACAATCATATTTAGAAACTGGAAGATTTTAAAGTGAACCACAGGGTAAATCAATAACTCCCACACGGAGGAAAAGGATGATTTTCTAGTCAGGATATCAAACAAAGCTAACATGATATTAATGGCTGTGCGAACAGGCTTCCCATTTGCACTTTCGCGAGGGGGAGGTTAGGGATTGGCAGCTGCTCATATAAATCACGTCTGGTAAGAACCAGATGAATAAGTGTTTGACATTTTCAGTTGGAAAGGAGCAGCCTGTCTTCAGTTCTGAGCAACCTCCCTCCTTCGACAATCATCTTTGTCTCCCCCTCTTTTGATGAACCAGAATTTAATGGCAGTTTAGCATTTACAAATGCACTGTAGCCCAGGGACAGAGCTTTCCACGGTGGCCGAGACGAAAGGGTCAAATGTGACCATACTGGCCCACCAGCGCCCAGCCTGCAGGCTCCGCATTTCCTGGCTTGTCTGCTTCCGCTTCCCACATCCTTCTGCTTCCCGTGTTTTATAATTCTCAGATCTGAAGAAGCTGAGAGAACACGGTGCCGTATAAACCAGGTTGTGGTCTCCTGCGAATCAGTTTTACCAGCAGATCTGCTTTCTGACTGATTCAGAACTTTGTACAGAAATTACTTAGGAAACAATAAATCATGCAGTATTGTTTTTCAAGGCCTATTACGTACCCACATATTTGTGACTCAGATGCATGATGATCTATGCTGTCTCCTAAGTACAAAAGATCCTCCCCGCATCTGAATCCAACCGCCTCTGCCAGTTTCATGACCACCGTGAGCCAGCCACCTATTTTCTTTAAATAAGGAAATCATACATTTTCTTTCAGATCAAACATTTATCATCAATAATCAAGCAATTGTTAAATAAATACAATAAAATAGATAAAAATACTATACCTTTAAATAAGTAAAATAATTATCAAATAAATGTAAATTAAAATAATCAAATATTTTTCTCCCCAGTCTGAACTTTACAACCTCTCAAGGAGGAAGCAGGCGTACATCAAAAAACACGAGAGAACCAATGAGGTCCGGAGGAGAGGTAGTGATCAAATACGGTCAGGAGTTAAAGGCTTGAGGTGAAGCCACGGAAAGTGCTGGCTCCCTTCCTGTTGACATACACCTCTGTCCATTCAGAAGCGAAGAATCAATCGTCGCAGAGCTAGGTATCAGAGGCGAACGTTCCCTTGACAGAGCTAACACACAGGCGTCGGTGTGGGGAAAAAAGGGAGATGGCAAGACCAGACCTCCAGAGAGCAGAGCTCCCGTCTGGCCAGCCAAGACTAGTTGGCACTAACAGGTGCTCAGGAGCTCAGACGCATTTGAATGCCTTGCTAGGTGTCCAGCTGGACTCTCTGGAGAGGCTGCATAGTCACCCCTGAAACGTCCTGCTTGGTCTTCAGTGTGAGTGCAGAGTCTACTGGCAGCTGTCTGCAATGTGGACACAGCTTCGTCCTTGCTGATGTTGGTCCTTCCTCAGCTCTTTCACTGTCCTGCCCAGGAAGCCTGGTGCATTGTTTCATAGCACACAACAGCACCTTCACCATGGACTAGCTGTGCCTGACGGCTCGGGGCTGGAGGGTTCCAGAGCCGCTGACGGCAAGCAGAGCAGGCCTCTTCTTTCCAAAACCCAGGGAAAGCCAGAAGACTGATCAGGAAATGTCATGTCATTATTCATCCCATCTCCAGCTTTTCCACATTTAATTTAACTTATACATAATTACAGGCTACCACAGAGTATCCCAAACAGTGCTAAAACTGGGATGAGCATACTATCCACTCGAACAGTTTTCATTTTTTTCTGGGAAAATTATTCCCAATCATTTCATGTGGATTATTTTCAAAATGTACCGTGTATATAATCACTGCGCTGTGCAGATCATGAGCTAATTTCTCCTCGTTTACTCGGTGCCTGCTGACCACCCTTCATGTTGCTTTCCCTCCCCTCACACCCAGGTACCCACCATTCGGCTCTCAACTTCTGTGAAACGCCTTTTATGTCACAGACACGTAGTCCCTGAGTCTTTTCACGTGGCCCTAATTTTGCACTATGGAATTGTAAACTTAAAGAAAAGTTAAGCAGGGGATGGAAAGAAGGGTCAGCAGTTAAGAGCATGTGCTGTCCTGGCAGAGTTCAGCTCCCAGCACCGGACAGGTCACAGCCACTTTCAGCTCCTCAGGGCCCTGAGGCCTACTCTGGGCTCTGTGCGCATCTGCAGACACATGTACAACAGACATATCACACACATGGAATTTAAATTTAATTTTTTAATAAAGAGGCTAAATATTGCTCAATATTTGAAGTTTTTCTGCAAACTTGATGTGAGGGCTTAATAAGAACAAAAACAACAACAAAGAAACATGTACACTGAATACTGACTGTAGCAAACCTATGGAGCAAACCAAACTTCTGGTTTCCATTGTTCTGAGGAGACCTTGACTTTCTATTGGTGTTTATCTAAATATAATGTCCTTTGAGTTTTCATATTAATCTCATCTGAAATCGTGAAGTGTCATTGTTAATCACCTATAAAATATTTAAATACTTGATCTGTGTTAGCTAACTTTTAAAATTCTATTTTCAGATTAAGATATCGTTAGAGATTCTGGCCTCATGAATGGAGTCACATCACTTGATTTACAAAGTGGCATTCGGAGTGTACTTATACAGGAGTCAGCATTCCTGCTTGATCTAACTCGCTGATCAAAAGTGAGCAGCTTGCGAGCATTTCGGAGGGCTGGGGGGTTCCAGAGCCGCTGATTCTTGCCATGCGACTGATAGATGTTTTTGGTTTGATGTCAGTTGTTTGTCAAGGAATTATAATAATATTTTTCAAAAAGCTTTGGTTTGACTTCCATTCTACTGCGAGACTATTTTTTCCCAACCTCCCCACCATCTGTCTTGATTCTGCTTTGGAAAATCTCCCTGGTAGCCCATCCAGAAGGGCTAAGTGAACCAATATGGCAACAGCAGATTGCTGAAGCCTTCCAGCTTTTAAGTGGGATGTTATGATGGACAGTGGCCCGGTTCTCTACCCCTCTGTTATCCCAGCGCCATCTCAGAGCGTTGCTGATGCCCATCAGATTCAATTAATCCTGTACACTTCCTGGAAGTTCAGCATGCTGCTAGAGTAAACAGGAAGGGAAATAAACAATTATGTTTAGCTTTTACTGGGACTGTAGGAATATGGGTTTTGTTTTTTTTTTTTTTTTGTCTTATTCTGGGTTTTGAATGATCAATATATATGAATATATTATATTTTGAAATATGTTTAATAAAATGGTTGTTAAGGCTATTTTTTTGTATACCCTGTAATTAGCTAGAGAAGACACACAAAAAAAATTGGGGTGTTTTTTAACAATATCCAGATAAGACTCTTTTAAAAGCTTTTTAATGAATATTTGTAATTCAAGTTATTTTCTTTATAATTTTATAATATATGGCATAGCGATTCTGTGCAATCTATCACAATTGATTTTTTTCTCAGCTCAACCACCAACAGTATGTATCTCTGCAATCAGCATAACTTGGCTGAATAAAGAAAGAAGTTTCCTAACGTAGCAGTTGTGGGTAGAGGGTTCTCGTTTTGGTGGTAAGAATGGCTGTGCATAAAATGAACTGAAGATGGTATGATCAAAACTAACAAAAGGACCATCAAGTGGGAGAAGGGGTGTAACGATGTGTCTGCACAACACTGTCACAGAACTACTTTTTTGTCTACTAACCACAAAACTTAAACCTACACACACAGATAGTGATGCTAAAAATATTACACAGATCATTTAAACATGGAAATCTCTCAGAAGTAAGGCAGGTGTTAGAGAGATAGAAGATATTTGGGGTCAGAAGCCCTCAAGGGATTTTTGTTTTGTTCGTGTGTTTATTTGTTTACTTGTTTAGTTTTACTTCATTTGCATTGGTATTTTGCCTGTATGCATATCTGTGCAAATGTGTAAAATCTCTTGAAGCTGTAGTTCAAGGTAGTGGTGAGCTGCCATGCGGGTGCTGGGAATTGAACCTGGGTCCTCTGTAAAAGTAGCCAGTGCTCTTAACAACAGCCCATGAAGCCTTGGAGGTCTTAATGAACTGACGAAAATGAGAATGATTGACTCCTGTGAGTGAGAAGGCCAGCAGTGGACCCCGCTTCATCCTGATGCAGGCCAGCTTTCTTTACCTATCTGTAATATTAGTTGTTTTCTTTAAAATTTTTAAAATCTTATTTATCTAATCACTTTATAGCCTGATCCCAGCCCCCTCCATCCTGTCTTCCCAGTCCCACCTTCATGCCTCCTTCTCCCCCATCCCTCCTTCTCCTCTCAGAGAAGGGGAGGCCCCCAAGGGGCACCAACCCACCCTGGCACCTCAAGTCCCAGCAGGACTAAGCACATCTCCCACTGAGGCCTGACAAGGAAGCCCAGCTAGGGAAAAGGGATCCAAAGGCAGATAACAGAGTCACAGACACCAATTGTTAGAGGACCCACACGAAGAGCAAGCTGTACATCTGGTCCATATGTGTAGAGTGCCCGTGTGCAGCCCGTGTAGGCTCTTGGGTTGGTGGTTCAGTCTCTGTGTGCTCCTATGGGCCCAAGTTGGTTTACTCTGTAGGTCTTCTTGTGGTGTCCTTGACCCCTCCAGCTCCCTCTATAATCCCTTCCACTCTTCCACAACACTGTTTCCATCAGCTGCTGGATGAAGCCTCTCAGGAGACAGTTTTGCTAGGCTCCTGTCTGCAAGCATAGCAGAGGATCACTAATAGAGACAGGGGTGGGCTCTCTCCCGTGGGGTGGGTCTCAAGTTGCGCCAGTCTTTGCTTTACTATTTTCTCAATCTCTGTCCATCTTTATCCCTACACTTCTTGAAACAGGACAAATTTTGGGTGGAAGATTTTATGGGTGGGTTGGTATCCCTGTCCCTCCACTGGAAGTTCCACCTGTCTACTGAAGATGGCTAGTTCAGGCTCCATGTGCCCCTGCTGTTAGGGATCTCAGCTAGGGTCACATCATAGACTCCCAGGGTCCTCTCTGGTCCCAGAGGTGCTCTCCAGTGATTTACTTTCTCTCTCCACATCCTCCCTACACCCATGTCTGATCCCTGCACTCCTTACCCTCCCCGCCCTCTCCCATACAGTTCCCTCCTCCATCTACTCCTCATGACTATTTTATCTCCTCTTCTGTGTGAGATTCAGGCATCCTCCCTTGGGCCCTCCTTGGCTTTTTTGTGTTTGTGGGTTGTAGCTGATGGGAATGCAAACTTGTACAACCACTTCGGAAATCAGTCTGGCAGTTTCTTAGAAAACTGGGAATAGCACTACCTCCTGAGCATTTAATCAAAACACACTCCAGCACCACATGGACATTTGCTCAACTATGTTTATAGCAGCTTTATTCCTAATAGCCAGAAACTGCAAACAACTAGATGTCCCTCAGTTGAAGAATGGATACAGAAATTAAGACAAACAAATCATGGAGTTTTCAGGCAAATGGATAGAACTAGAAAAGATCATCTTGAGTGAGGTAACTCAGGCCCAGAAAGACATGCATGGCATGTATTCACTTGTAAGTGTTCATTGGCCCTAATGTCCAGGAAAACCATGCCACAAACCCCTTTTCTCTTGTGTGTACCCCAGTCTCCTTTGTTCCAAACAAGTGCTCTCTATCCATATGGCATGAGGGGTGGTCATGAGCACCATCTTCAGATTTTTAATTTTCTATTATCAGTGTATGAGCAGAACTTCTGTCTCACAAAAACCACATGTATCTCTGAAAACATGGGTAGCTTGCTTGGGTCCTGTCTGCCTCCATCACTGTAATGGAGACATGAGGGTCATGTGCCACTAGTCAGGCTCGCATACTCATTGTGTGCACATGGGAGAATCTTCAAAAGAGTTACTCAGGTGGATAACTTAAGACACTGGGAGTGAGGAATGCAGCCAAGTGCTAAAGTTCTCACCTGATATGAAAAGATCTCCTGGCGCTAGCTTATGAGATAACCACGGATAATCATACATAAAGCCAATCAATGCAAAAGTTGTTGTTATGTTAGCTACCTGGAGCTAAGCCTGTGGGCAGTGTCTCAGGTTCAGTCGTTGGCCAGGCTCTCTCGTGTGTGTCCTTTTCACAAGGATGCCCCTGGTCTTGCCCATTGCATGTGAATTTCCAGGCTCCACTGAGCAGCCATGTCTTGCCTACCATTCTTACTTGTTAGTCAAATACAAATAAAAGCTGTGAATCAAGTAAGAATTGTGTTTGCTTTTCTCCTTTCTAAAGAGTATGTGATAAGTTCTAGGCGCCCCAGAGAGCTGCACGTTCTTGGTGTTTTAGATGTCTTCACTTGGGTGTGCACCTCCTGCAGCTCTGTGGTCTTCGCTAACATCACGTCTTCTCTCATTCAGGAAACGAGTTACCCCGAACTTCAGTACTCTGATATCTTCAGACCTTCAGTTACCTTTCACCCACCTGGGAAACTGAGAGCTCGGTAGATATCCAAGAACTTATTTAAACTGAGTAAAAATGAACAACAATCAGAAATCTGATTTTTCCCCATACTATTGGAAATTAAGTTCTGGGATGATCATAAGTACATTATTTTCCATTTAAGATAAAATAAAGGAATCATTTACTTGTACTAAAGGAGCACTCCCTCCTATTTTAACGAGGCTGGTGAAAACTTCATTTATTGATTTCTCAGCTCTTTTTAAAAGTTGTTTTCTGTTTTGTTAATTTCTTTTATTCTTAGAAATTTTCTTTCCTGTTCTCCTTAGCTCCACTTGCCACACTCATTATTTAATTTGTAATATCCATAGGTATCATCATCCTTAGTTAAGGAATAAATAGATTTGTATAGTAGTGACCTTAGTTCATCTGTGGGCATGGAATCGACCACAGTTTTAACTCTTGGTTCTGAGTAGCTAGATGGGGAAAGAAATGTTTTGTACTGCATTTCTAGGAAGAACAAAGAACTTCCAGGAGTGTTTTGCCAAAAATAGTTACCATTGATTTATTATTTCAGGAAGATGTGTGAAGCGATGCAAAGTTTCAAAGTTCCTTATTTGCATATTTAAATTACTTGATGCCATGAAAGAGACTTGAAGCAGTTATCTCTTGCTGCCAGGCTGGCACCTGGTGGAGGAGTCACAGAGTTCCTGGGAAACTGTCTTGCTTCAGATGTGCCACGCATGGCTGTAAACTCAGAGGGAACCAGGGACTATAAGGAATGGGAGTCCCAGCACCATAGCCTCCACTGAGGTGGCCCTCATGGCTGACAGTCTTAGCATCCTTGGGTTCCCCACTCTCAGGTGCAGGCTTGCCTAAGCCACATCCCAGCTTCAGCAATGTCTGAAGAGAAAAAAAAGGCACATGGTATAAGCCACCACTCACTCTGTCATTACACAGACACAAAAATTATTGTTAATGAGAAAAGTGTGTACAATGTTTCCTAAGCCTTTGTCAAAAGAAAAACATCTATTGAATGTTCCAGGGCCCTTAGACTCAGTCTGGTCACTGCTCCTTCTGTTGAGGGAAGAGATCCACAATGCAGACATTGAAGAAAAGCAGAAACTTCATCACCAACCAGGAGGTCAGCTGGAAGTACAAACTGTGAAAGGTCCTTCGAGTTCTCTAAATTGACAGCCAAGGTTGAGTACACATGACAAAATTTCATGAGAAAATTTACCACTGTAAATTAACTCCAACAGGGTGAGCACTTAATATCTTAACATTTTCCTGTTTAAACAAAATTTTGAAGCACCATGGAAAAATCTTCAAATAATATGGGAAAAGTCTAAAACTCAAATTCCCCACTTTATTCCACAGACAAAAATGCAGATCAAGTCAATATCCTTTTGACATCTATCTCTGGCTTATGTTCCTATGTATTTGCATTAAGGGAGTAACACAAACTCTGTGGTTTTTTTCTATCACATGTTCTGAATATTTTCTCAGGTTCCAAACTAACAATTTAAAGCAAAATTACTGTAATTATTGAATGGTGGGTTTCTGCCAGCAAGTATCCACGTGGAACCTATGCCTTTATTTGGAAGTTGAGTTTTTGTAGATCTAACTAAATTTAAAACATCTGAATGGGCCATAAATTTAATTTTGTCGTTACGAGTAAAGCAAAGGAGTTTAGAGAAAGGTGGTAAAGGAGAAAGTCAGAGGCAGGGTTCGGAAGCGGGAAGCCGTAGCCCCGGAAGTAGGGAGAGGTACAAGGTACAGAATCTCACAGAGAGAGGGCAAAGGCCCAGCACCACCCAAAAAACAACAAATTCTTTTTTTGCCACCATGTTTGTGGTAATTCGCTAGGAGAGGCATGTATGTATGTATGTACACATCTGTACATACACACACCTCTATGTGTACACGTGTGCCAGATATGGCTATTTTGTTACTAACTTTAAAGTAATTGGTTCTAATATATTACTGTTAAAAATGTTTTTGAGGGCCAGTGAGGTGTTTCAATGTGGAAATAAAAGTACTTGCTACCATGCCTGACAACCTGATCTCAAGACCCAAGATGACAGGAGACAGGAGCAGGAGACAACCAACTCCTAAAAACTGTTCTCTGACCTACACACACACACACACACACACACAATAAGTAAATGAAGACATAAATACATAAATAGATAAATAAATAAATAAATGCCATTAAAGGAAAACAAAAGAACGTTTGCAGCATCCTTTTATTGCACCCTGGAAATGTCCCTTTTCTGGGTTGTCAACAATATTTGTCACGAGTAAAATCGATGTGCTGTTGTGGAAGAACTTTCGGTTATCTAACCCCTGCTCTTCTGAAAGGCAATTACCTTCCTCCTGAGAGTAGAAATCTTCAAAGTTTCTGGCTTCATTAAAGTAGTACATTTCCATGGGAAATTATTATTTTTTAATTGTAGGAATCTAAAGATAGAAATAAAAGCCTCCCTGCTCAACCTTCAAGTGTGAGCTCTCACAGAATGGCTTTTCTTCTTGCGCTCACATTTATGAAGTTAATTGCGTACTCCCATCTCAAGTTCCTGATTTACTGACTTTACATAGAATTACTGACTTGCAAAGAAGGCTGAATAACTTAATAGCCCCTCTCTCCATTACACTTCTGACTACTGAGTTACACGAATGTTTTTATTGCTGAGGTTTATAGTAAAGAAAACCAAATATTTTATGCCTTGTCCAAAGAATGATTTTAGAAAGTTAAAGATTATATTTAAATCTGTGTTGCAGCATTAGGATTACATAAGGAAATACAAAAGCAAGGAGATATGTAAAGTTAATTGTGGAAATAATTTAATCATATACCTTTAAATCATGAAATCATACATCACAGATTACATTGCTAGAGGAAAAATCTGCCAGGTATTTCAATCTAATGAGCCCTCTTCTTACATTTGAATTTCATCTCCCTTAATTATCATTTGCAATATTTTAATGTTTCTATTCCTTCTCAAGAAATCTGCATCTCTTCTCCCTGCTCTTCCTCCTCTTTTTCTTCCTCTTCTACCTCCTCCTCCTTCTCCTTTGTTCTCTGCCTATTTGCTCATTTTTTATTCCTCCTCTTAGTCCTCCTTCTCCTTCCCCTCTCCTCCTCCTTTTTCTATCTTTGGAAATGAAAACCCCCATAATGAAATTGTTGAATTCTTCTGGAAATGTGCTTTCTCTTTCTCCCCATCCTTCCTTTGTAGTTAGGGTGGGTAGAAAGATGCATATTGAAGATTTTCTTCCCTTGTCTTTTAAGGTGTTATTATCCTTCGGTATGAAGAATTCCTGCTGAGGCGGCTGACACTGACCCTCTATTCTTTGCTTGTAAGCTACCTAATTTAATTTCTTTCTGGAAACACGTAGGCTTTTACTGACCTATGAACTACTGACATGTGTTTATCAAGGAGCACAGTTGGTGTCCAAATGCTCCTTAAGCAGCTGTGCTGTTGATCGCTTTGAGGACTTTCTTTCCTCCTCTGCCCGTTTGCATTGTTTTTCTTGTCATTTCATATTTCCATTTAGCTCAGGTGACTCTGCAGGTGAGGGTGCTTCTGTGAGCGGGAGACTCCTACCTGTAGAAGCCCTCCCCTCTTGGCCTGAGTTGTTTGTAACCCACTGCCATTTTCTACATGAATTTTGTTCCGTATTAGTTTTAACTGAAGATAAGTACGATCATCTATGCATCTGCCTTCCAGAAAAAGCATCAGTAACTCTCTCTTAGAAGAAATACATGAAGTGGAAGGGTTCTTGGTATCCTTGCCATTCTTAACTTTGAGTTTCCCAGAGGCCGTCCCTCATGAAAATGTGATGTAGGTGTTGCCCCTGTGTTCACCTTCTTGTTCCTATGTTGCCACAAATAATATATACTTACTGTTTAGAGAATTGCCACTTATATAAATATTGCACTCTATACAGATAACACACAATTTTTAAATGCATGATTTTGTTTCATTCAATCTTATGATTTTGAAATCTTGGTATGATGCTGTACATACAGATGAAAACTCTCTCACACTCACACACACACCTTCTGCTTTCTGTAAATGTTTTTGTGTCCATTGATGAGATGAGATTAGAGCTGTTCCCAAGCCTTCCTAGCTCTTACTAACCTCTCACTGGCTGGTTCAACTGAGCCGTTCTGGCCCAAACTCCTCTTCAAATTGACTGATTCAAACTGGCTGCCTTGGCTTCTGACTGAATTGCTCTGCCTGGCCTCAAACTAATTTGGCAATATATTTTCATGTTCTGTCTCATTCTCATTCTCTGGTTCATTCTGTCTTCACCTGTATCAAAATGATTCTCTCTGCAACCTTTCTGTGTAAAATTATCTTGGTAACCCTCCCTCTCCTCCTGGACTACTCTTGAATGTTGGGTTAATCCTATCTCTGATTCATTCTATCATATCTTCCTCTGATTCATAACTTTGTCTGTTCCTCAATTAGATGTCACTTTCAAAAAAACAGCTGTGTCCTTCTATAAACTAACTTTACTGTCATTGTTTGAGATTAAAGGTGTGTACTAAAAATGTGTCTGTGTTCCAGGCAGATCATACTTTAATCCAGAGTCTGTCTGCACTCCAACCAGATCACATAGACCTAGAAGATCTTTGGATGTGATCTCTTGCTGCTGCAGCCATGTTGGTGGATTAAAATTCCTCTACAGCTTTCTGTCATTCCCTGTATGACCTTGGGGAAAAAAGAGATATAATCAGTTCCTTCAGTCTTCTTCTGGAACTCTCAACTCAGTAAATCTTTAAAACTAAAAACCAGCTGATAAGAGAGCTCAGCAAGAAATGCTCCTATGAAACCAAGTGCCCTAAGGACTACAATTTTATTTCATTCCCCACATGATGAAAAGAGGAAACCAACTTCTGAAAGTTGTCCTCTGACATCCCCATGAGTGTCATAGCACATGCATGTGCCCATCTGCATACATATATACACATAAGAAAATAAATGAGTGTGAAACTTAAACAACTAAAATAAACCTGGAAACCAATGAGCACATCATCCTGACATATTTATGAATGAGATTAAAAGTTGAGGTCTACACATATTTGAATGAAGAATGTCATCTAACGGCGTTCTGTATGTGGAGCGTGTCAGGATGTGACCCCCAAACCTTCCCTTGCCTTTCACCAGAATAGAGGGAGGCGTGCCAAACGGTGCTCTTGTAGGCTGGTCCTGTGTCAACTCCAGCTGGAGATTTATCCTCTGTTCTTCTCTGTCCTTGCTCCCTGTGGATAAAATTAACAGAAGATTATTCATGGGCTCAATGGCCTTATTGAGACTGTTTCTTTTTTGGCAGAAAAAGGTATATTTATTTGAAGTCCAACCTGTTCTTTAACCACTCAAGTCGCTGACTCTAAATAATTAGTAGTTACTAAATTTACCCTGCGAGAACTAAGCTCCTCGGGAGGCTGACAGTCATTTCCCACACTTCCTGACTTCACTGTCCTTTCTCCCTTCTCCCAACTCTCCAATTCCGTCTTTCCTTGCCTGCCCTCTCTCCATTTCTCTTTCTTGTATTTCAAGAAGTAGAAACTAGAAGCAACTTCATGTCCCAGTGTCATCTTTGGTAAGGGGATAACACAGCTTTTCCAGAGAAAAAGGAGCCCTGTGTATGAGCTAGTGCATGGTACCCTCTTGGAAATTTGCAGATGAAGTCTGAGCAGGGAGGAAAGCTATGGAAAAGCAATTCTGAAGGGGAGAAATTACTGACTGAAAAGATTTCAAACCAGATAGTTTTGTAAAACTAATTTCAGAATTTCACTTTTACATGGACACAAGGAAATATAAGTCGACATGATGACACAAGTCCAGCACCGCCACTGAGAACTCCAAGACTTGGCAAAGATATTTATGCTTCTTTTGTTTCAGCTTCTTCACAGATGCATTAGAGCTAAAAGTTCCTACCTTGTATTTTTGTTGATTAAATGAGTTAATATTTGTAATACGCTTAAAATAGTGCTGGCCATCTCATAGTATTTTCTTCACTAGATTATGGGTGTGTATGTACATGGGTGTATGTGTCTACACATACATAGATATGTGTGTATACATTGATACACATATAATGAGAGAGATAAATTTGGACAAAAAGTAAGGCACAAGGCATATTATTTCAATGTGGATTGCTTTTTTAATTTAAATTTATTTTTATAATTCATTCACTTTACATTTCTATTGTAGTCTCCTCTCTCATGTTCCCAGTCCCACCCTCTCTCCCTCCTCCCCTTATTGCCCTCCCCTATTTCTCAGAAAGGGGAAATTTGTCTCCCCTACCATCTGACCCCAGCCTATCAAGCCTCATCAGGGCTGCCTGCATCTTCTTCCTTTGTGGCCTGGCAATATGCCCTCCCATTAGGGGAAAGTGATCAAAGAGCAGGCAACAGAGTCCATGTCAAAGATAGTCCCTGCTCCCCTTACTAGGGAACCCATATGAAGACTGAGCTGCCTATTGGCTACATCTGAGCAGGGGGGAGTCTATGTACTCTTCATTCATGGTCCTTGGTTGGTACATCAGTCTCTGCAGGTCCCCATGGGCCCATATTTCTTGGTTCTGTTGGTCTCCTTGTGGAGTTCCTGTCCCCTTCATGTCTTTCTATCTCCTCCTTCTTTCATAAGATTCCCTGCACTCTGCCCAAAGTTTGGCTATGAGTTTCAGCATCAGCTTCAATACCCTGCTGGGTAAAGTCTTTCAGATGTCCTCTGTGGTAGGCTCCTGTCCTGTTTCCTGTCTTCTCCTACTTCCGATGTCTATCCTGTTTGCCCTTTTGAGTGAGGTTTCAACCTCCTCCCTATGGTTCTCCTTGCTGTTTAGCTTCTTAGGGGCATAGATTTTAGTATGTTTATCCTATATTATGTGACTAATATTCACTTATAAGTGAATATGTACCATGTGTGTCTTTCTGTTTCTGGGTTATATTACTCAAAATGATCTCTTCTACTTCCATCCACTTGCCTGCAAATTTCATGATTTGTTTTTAATTACTGAGTACTATTCCATTGTGTAAATGTACCACAACTTCTGTATCCATTCGTCAGTTGAAGGACATCTAGGTTCCATATTCTGGATATTATGAATAAAGCTGCTGTGAATATAGTTGAACAAATGTCCTTGTTGTATGGTGGAGCATTTTTCAGATATATGCTCAGGAGTGATACAGCTGGATCCTGAGGAAGCGCTATTCCTAGTTGTCTGAGAAAGCACCAGATTGATTTCCAGAGTGGTTGTACAAGCTTACATTCCCACCAGCAATGAAGGAGGGTTCCCCTTTCTCCACAGCCTCTCCAGCATGTGTTGTCCCTTGAGTTTTTTATCTCGGCCATTCTGATGGGTGTAAGGTGAAATCTCAGGGTCATTTTGATTTGCATTTCCCTGATGACTAAGAACATTGACCATGTTCTTGATAGATTCCATTTACCAATGTGTATTTCAAACAGAATTTGAAGTAACTTCGAGGTGACAAGACCAAATTGTACGTGAAATAGTGTGATAATCAGCCCTAACTGTAATGGGAGCTGGGTGTGTGTGGAGGTGGAAGGCTGCGGTAAGACCCGCCCGGGGAGCCGCAATGGAAGCCTCGACTGCATGCAGAAGGGACCTGAGCAGCAGGGTTTGATACCTGCTTCCTGAGCCAGGAGGTATGAGCAGCTATTTCAAGCTCCTTCTTCCTCAACATCCCCATCATGGACTGTACCCCAAAACTGAAATAAAAACTCAAGCTTTGAGTTGCTTTTAACAAAGTGTTTTCTCCCAGTAAAAGAAAAGGAACAAAAGATGAGAAATGCAAATGTAGAACTATTACAACTACACTGAAAGAATGATGTAATTGTCCTTTGACCAAAAATTCTTCCTAGTATTCTTTTTTTGAGGTTATTTATATTTATATTTTGATTTATTACAATTTATTCACTTTGTATCCCAGCTGTAGCCCCTCCTTCATCCCTACCCAATCCTGCCCTCCCTCCTTCTTCTCCTCCCATGCCTTTATAGTATTCTTAATTCAGTGTTTCCTCATTCACTGCTCCAGAGTCTAAGGGTTTCCTCTCACGTTGCTTTCCATAAAGCACTTCAAAGCTGGTTGTATGGAATAAGGGAATAATACTAATTTTAGCTGCAATTGTTATACTTCCAAAGAAGCTTTTAAAAAGTGTTGAGTTGGACTGTTTTCAAAAAAAAAATTCATAACAGAAACTAGACTGGTTTGAAAGCAATTGGTCTTATTAACTGGAGAGCTCAGCATGGCCTGATGGGAAAGGAAAAGAGGAACAAGGGATGATTGTATCTGAGGCTCCCCAAAGCACCTGAAACCAACTCTCATTACCATTTTCTTAAATAGATGAAGCCGCCAGGATAGGGAGTTAAGCATGCTTCCCAAGGTCACACTCTAACTTGCTAACATAGCGATAAAAATCCAATATACCTGGTAAGTGCCTGCTGCCCACTCAGCCCATCACATCGATCGGTGTGAGATGAACAAAGCAGATGGAAGATCTTGGAAGTATTTCTAGCCCCACTATCTTGCTCAGCACCGCCCCCTCCCCCTCCCCGCTAATCCCTGATTGCATCTAGACAGCTCTCCATCACCAGCTTCTGTTCTTGCAGGATCCCTGCTAGTTGAGGGGTCAGAGTGACATGCCTATTTCCTGTCTGCTCTTTTGCTCTACTTGGCTATTTCTCATATTTCCAGTTCTCATAAAAAAACAGGTCCTGACCTGTGCTTTGGGTTTTGCTAGGTCTTTGTTTCATTGATTACTTTCCCTTGAATGCCTGACCTGTTTGTGTTTACTTGTAGAAGTCTCTGAGAATTTCAGTGCTGCAGAGTGAGTTTTGCTTTATAACTCTCTGGTTTTTATCCCTTTGGTCATATCCTTAAAAAAATGGATCAATAAATAGATTCTGTGCCATCCAACAGGGTGGCCATTAGCAATATAAGTCTGGTTAATTGAAACCAAAAGGACCAAGAGTTAAGAATTGAGCTCCCCACCATTGGTATTGGCCATATTTAAAGCACTTGATCTCTCCTGTGGTGTCCCTCAGCCTTGTCCTCTGCCTCTCTGGAGTGAGGAACTGGGTTCATTGAATGCAAAATTCTTCTAGTACTCACATTTATCACCCCCAAGGGCTTCCATGGCATTTGGACTACAGCCTCGGTTCCCTCCTGGAGACCTTCTCCTGAGAGAAACACTTTCTGCCTCTTCTGTCCGCCTACCATGCTGAACCAAGAGCATGACAAAGACTATGGTAATGTATTCAACACAAGCTTCGTGAACTAAATATAGACTCAGAGTCTTAAAGAGCAATTTTTCCCTTTTATGAGCCCTGGCAGGTGTTTTACTATGAAACAGGCTTCAGAAACTGATGAGGGCATTTCCTATTTTAAAATGAGAGATTATCTGATGTGTAGCAATGGCACTGTAATAAACGTGTTGCCATTAGTGAAATCTGAACAGCACTTGACTTTTACTTAGTCATAGGACACAAACTCTTCCCAATCTTCACATACAGTTTTTGAGGAGACCCTGGCAGGAGAAGCCATCAGAACCACAGTTTTCTCTCTGAAACATTCTTGTTTGTTTGTTTTTTCCCCACCCCTGATGGTGTAAAAGGAAAAAAAAAGAGTGAGAAACATAGAGGTTACGATTCTGAGTTAGGATTTTCTTCTACTTTCTCACTACTTACTTGCAAGAATAGCAATTAATTATCCGGCGAGAACGCTTAGAAGCTTTAGTTCACGAAGGAAAACAAATGATTAAAAATAAAACATATAATGCAGAATTTCTGTCATTGCTCCTTGGAAAGTAAGTGTGACAATATGGTGTTAGTCATCTTAAGAAGAGAAAGAGCAGAGCCCTGATTACGGCAAATTTCCAAGGCACTCATTATGCGTGCTAATTGTCTTTTACTTGTTATTTCAATCCCTTAAATAGGATGAGTCTTAGCATATGTCTATTTTCCTCCACTTTCTTCAGGCAGAGATTCCCTCAGGGGGAGTTGCCTGACAAAATCATTAAGTAGCAGTTTTATGAGCCTAGGTGGGATCAGGTTTGCGGCTGATTGATGACATGTTGCAGCTAATTGTTTGTGGGACTTGGAAAGTCTCTGGCATCTTTAAGGGAATCCTTCCACCTGCAGTCAGACTGTCAGAAGAACTGAAGGTCTGATCTTTCTCCAAGGATCGTCTCTCTTTGGGGTGTCACGGAGAATTATTTCTGAGGTGACCTGGAACCAGAATCTCTTCTTTTTTGATGAAAACTGTCCTCCTTTGTCACCCACATTTAATTTATAGGGACCAGGCTATTTCCAGCTAGGATGCCTGCCCCTGCCCCTCAACAAGATTATCTGAGACCTCTTCTGGTTGCATTCAAGAAATTATGTCCCAGCTCTGTCCCATTAGAACCCTGCTGGTCTGAGAGAATCGTGCGCTTTGCCAGCAGGCACGGCTCACACCAAGGGAGCTTGCTTTTGCGCAGGGCTAATTTGCGAGTGAGTTTTGTTAAGCACATTCAGTGTTAGCGTACCTTTGTGCAGAGTATAATTATTACTCTATTTTTGGCAGCCATAATCAAAAGCCTTGAGATATATACCTTTAAAAGTTATACTTAGTAAATAACCATCACCTATCACAGCATCTGTGATGACTGGAATCCTCAGCCACACATTATCTACAAGGAGATAATGCTTGTTACAGCAGGCCGTCAGAAACAAGTTTCAGTGAGTAGTTCAATGGACTCTTAGTAAAAATCTCCTATGCACTTTATAGTGACCTGAGTCACTGTGGTGCTGCACACTCACATAACGTCACACACACAGGCACGGGCACCCAGCCTGCAGATTTCAGAAAGTGAAGACTGCTTCCGTCTGAAGCCACGTAACAAAAGCTGCACCTATTTTACGGTACTAATTAATGATTGGGAAAAGAATGTGATAGTTGCGATCATGAAACTACAGTTTTGTTGTAAGAGACAAAAGCTGCCAAAATACAAAAATACAGTGTAACCCACTGTAATCTATTCTGCATTTTGTTCCCAGCGTCTGGGCTGATCTGATGAGCTCTCGAGCGATGACCGTTTAGTGAGCTGGGTTTTGTAGCCACTGGGAAGAGTAGACTTGGTTGGATCTGTGCTCAGTGATGCCATGGGTATCAGTGGACAGAGCATGTGGCAGGGCTCAGGATGAAGAAATTAGATCAGAATGTGAGGGATGTAACCACGGCACATGAGCAGGCAGGTTCACATCTTAGTCCAGGCCTCAGTGCACCCGGAAGGAAGTTGGCAACAAACTGTAGAGGAGGGAAAAGGTGGAGAGGGCAGGCTCCAGCCCGTGGACTCCCATCAACAGAGCCTGCTTAGAGCCTGCGACATGGAGAGATGCTAGTTTTGAAAGCACTTCCATGTCACCCCGCCACCGCTGGAATAACCCATGTGCTTTTCTCATTTAGCCAAGGCTGGGGCTGGACGCTGGAAAGGAAATGCTGAGATCCCACCACCTTGCTTTCTGTTCTCTCTTCCCATTCAAACAGACACAGCCCAATCTTAGACCATGCCCTTCTCCCCAGATTGGAAATGAAAAATGCTTTCATTATTTTTCCAATCACTAGCCCTAACCTCACATGCTTTGTTTGCCTCTCCAGTGCTTGGAAGGTGGGGCACACTTGCTTGGCATGCTGATGCCATTTGTAACAGCCTTTGAAGCAACAGATTAAGGGAAAGGGAAATGAACACTATGTGTGCGAAGGGGAGAATGCTCACTGTCACTCCCTCAGCTAGTTGACCGTGCAGAAAAGTAATTGCCAGCAGTGATTTTCAGCCAGCATTTTGCAAACAGTACATTTAAGTACACGCATAAGCCTTTCTTAGCAAACGATTACAAACTCTGTCACTTTCTTATTCTTATCTAGCTTTTTTTTTTCATTTTGCCTCAGACACAGTTGTTAGGTTATAGAATTCTACACAAATATTCAAATTCCGTTTCTTGTATTCTCACTGTCCTGTGATGAAACTTGGGGAGAGAATGATTTCTTTCTGAGCACATATGTCACAATGCATGACGAGGGAAGGCATCTTCATACCGTTTCACTCTTTTGGATATGATGAGCACACCCTTTACAAGAAGCAATTCACAGCCTCTTCAGTTACTGTGCCAACTATGGCGGGGATTGTCCGGCTAAGTTCGGAATCTACAATGACAACATTCCTGCCATTTAGGGCATGACACCTGGTTTACTTATCCTCCCTGTGGATAACCACAGGACAATACGCTGTCCTTGCTAGTTGAACAAAGCTCTAGACCTTTACCCCAAGATTAGTGAAGAGAAACATAATTTGGGAGGCTCTGCCCCAGTAATGTAGTAATGTAGTTCTGAAGGTAGATGCTCAGAGATCATCCTGTCATTGCTGGCCCTGACCATGCCCTGGCTAAGGGTGCCTTGAGAAACTCCATCTCCAGGTAGCCAAACTGATACAACATGCACGCACACACGCGCACACACACACACACATGCACACACATACACACAGAGATGCACACACACACACACACACACACACACATACACACACAGAGATGCACACACGCAGCTTTTATTTAAGGCATGAGACTTGGAAGGATCATTTCAGTAAAGGATCGTAACAGTTATTTTCTTTACAAGACATCTTAGCTGCCTTCACGGAAATAGCAGAGAGAGTTAGAGGGCCGTTAGATAGACCATTGAGCGCATCCCTGGCTTAAATATCCCAAACAGAAAAAAAGACGTTGTTAATGCAGACATCCATTTTGTTCACACCAGGCCCAGAGGATTGCTGACACGTTGTTTTAGAAGGGCCGTTTAAGACCTCTAATCAATTGGCCATTATTAATATTTATTACTGTTCAGATGATCTCCCTACCATGTATTTACTTTCTAAAGGTTGGTGATAAAGGCAGACAAACACGTGGACAATTAGTCCTCAGGGAATTTCCTCTGTTTAATTTTTGTCTTGCTCCTCACTCTGTCTATGTCTCTTTCTGTGTGTGTGTGTGTGTGTGTGTGCATGAATTGGCACACATGTATCCTAGTTTTCCCTAGAAAGAAGTACATTGCTACTCTAACCTAGCTCTTTCTTATTTGAAGCTTCACAGTGACTTCATTAAGTTAATTATGCCAGCAATTAAAAAGGATCTAGTTATTTGAGAACAGTTATTGAGAATGAATTGTTCCTTCATGCTTCTGCACATGGGTTGGTTTAATGGGAGAAGCAGAAGTCTGTAGGTCAGTGTGATATTTCTTGTTGCATTTGGCCGTCAGTGGCTTTCGCACTGCCCTTGAAAGGCTCAGAAGTTCTGAATAAACCACATTACACCCGTCCTTATCTTTCTTGTGGGTATTAGGGACAGATATTCTCATTAACTTCCAGCTTGTGAGTTATGGGCCGGCCATTTACTGTACAGAATAATAAATTGTGCAGAACATGTGTGCACTGCTGTTGACTCTAATGTTGGCTCTCCTGCCCAGCACCACCTACTTATTTGTAAAAGCCAGACTGTAGTTCCATGGTTGAACTTATTAATTGAAAATGGATCCTGATTGTGTGTTTTGCCATTCACCGATCCTCAAATTTCTCTGAGTGTAATTTTAATACTTCTATGTTCTCATTTTTTAAGTGAACATAAACGTAGACAAATATGAATCAGAACTAATGTTTTCATGTTTTACTTACATGCCCTCCTTGTGGAGCCAAGTGACTTTTAATTGGATAGTGTATTACCTGACATGAATGGCAGTTCTCTAAGACACAGTTTTGCCTGCAGCAGTATGTAGAAAACTGTAATGGAAAGTGTTCGGTGTTCTTAGAAGGAATGTAATAGAAGGTGATGTTGAAAAGGGCAAGCTAGTGTATTCTGTGACATACTCAACAACCGGTGAGTAGATGCTGAGTCAGTATTTAATAATAACTATCAACAGTGAATATGAATTCGAAACAGGATCACTTTTGTCGAACATGAGTCGGAATCCGAGATCTGTGGTTGTTCTATCCTCTTCTGAATGATTCCTATTGATGGTGAAAAGGAAACTGAGAAGCTGATTTTGCTAAAATTCATTGGACCTTCTTGGGCCCATGGGGTAACTGAAGCAGGACAAAGACCTGACATCTCTGCCTTCGTTTGCTGTGCATCTCCTTTGCTCTGGCTGCAGGCAAAGAGCTAAGTTATTGCTCTTAACCTTTCCTCTTGAGTCACCTTGAATTACAAGAACAAATTACAGGAGAACCCCGCCATGCAGGGGTGAGGCTGATTACCCAGGAGAGCAGGTTGCACCCTAGAACAGAAGTCACTGCCTCATAGGAGCCAGCTTGTTCCCTCAGAAACATGCTGACCAATGGATTGACAATCCATGCTGCATATATGCAGGGAATTGCACTCAACTATAAGTGAAAATGAAGTTCTGTACTTTTTGGGGAAATGGAATGAGCTGGGAAACACTATATTAAATCAGTTAACCAGGGTTCAGCAAAACAAATGCTATGTGTTCCTTCGCGTTTAGAGATAGAAGCTTCGGTACTCAAGTTGAAGGAGCTATAAGGGCAATAAAGTTAAAAATAGAACCATGGTGGAGGAAAAGGTCTGTATTAGGTAGGAAGTAGATGAGTTCCTGAGATATAGAGGAGTGGGTATTGGAGGCAGAAAATCATTTAAACAGAGTAGGGACAGGGAATGGGGCAGAGTAGCAGTAGGGGAGAAATTAACAAAAACTAAGGATACAGGAAAAACTACTTTGTTAGCTAATGTAAAAATATATAACCGAAGAAAAGAATTTGGACAGAGGTCCCCCGTGTGGGAGAATAATGCTGATTCAAGAAGATATAGATAATGAAACAAAAATTGGAGTCCCGGAGATGGAATACCTTTCAAGGAGTCAGAGAGTCTCCTGAGGCTCCCAAAATTATATATGCTATTAACATTGCTCTAGGCTGCCTGCCAGAACTACATAACAGATAGTAAGACCACATTCCCGAGGATACTTTGGTTGCAGAGAGAACTCAAGCTGGGAGCTTCCTTCCTGGTGGCTGACCTCCAGGGTATGAGAGGTAGTATCCAACCTGCTGGGGGAGGGGGAGGGGGGGAGGCGCCAACATCCTTACCCAGCTGTATGCTGTCATTACAACTAAGATTCTTGGCAAGACATGCTGATATGTGTGGCGGTGGCATACCTGTTATGGAGGTAACACCTTTTGGATCGTGTGTGAGGTCCACTACTTCCCAGGAAGGAACTCGTGCCTGGGACTAGAGACCTGGTCAAAAGCACAAGGATAGAAAAGGCTAGGTGCTAGAAAATCAGTGGACATGACATTTCCATCAAACTACCTTCTAAATATATTTGTTTATGCCCAACAGCAGTGCTACTTTAGACTTGATTAGAGATCCTCATTTTTACAATTAATGGTAGTGATGCAGAGATTGCAGCTGCTCGGCAGCCATTTGGGCACTCAGTCTCTCTATAACCCACTTCAACACCGAAGCAAAAAGGCCAGAGAGAATGTAAGAGCCAGAGCATGGGGAGAAGTGTTTTGTAGTGTTGTCTTCTAGGTATTGCAGGGCCATTGCTGTCAGAACGTAAAGAATTTGTGGTTACTAGCACTGAGCTTGCTCAAAATTGGGCTTCCCAGAATTCCAGCATTTCAGTGCTATGAAGCTTGTGACTACAGAGGCTGTGACTGCATGTGTAAGACCTTCTCAAGAACAAGCCAGACAAGATCCCAGTACAGATGGAAGAGGGGCTTCTGAGGTGTCACGGCTAGCTGAAGAGCTATTGTCAATAGATGGCTGCTGGGAGAAGGAGAGCCAACTTTCTTCAGGGATTCAGCCTCCTAAGAGGCTGCCCATCTTCTGCAGATATTCTTATACCTATAAGAAAGGCAACAGAAAGTTGATTCAATGGGATAAAAATAAATAAAGGGCACATGAAATTGAGAAGGACTCAAGATGGGGGCACAGGGAGGAAAATAAAGGAGACATAAATGGGGAATGAATTTGATCAAAATGTTTTATTTGCACATATGGGATTTTCAAACAATAAAAATAATAATGAAAAAGAAAAAAATTATCACGGAGAGGTATTCATGATGGTCGATTTTGTCCTGAGGAGCTTTTGGTAACTAGTGATCTCTGATAACTAGTGGACACTGCTTTGATAAATAGTTTCCCACCCATGTTCATGGAAGTAACCCAAGTCCAATGAACACCTCTCTCCCTCTCTGTCTCTTTCTCTCTCTCTGTCTCTCTGTTGCTCACACACGCACTCTACTTGGGAATAAAAATGCACTCTGTGGGAAGAGGAGAGAGACAAAGGGTGAATATGATCAAAACAAAATATATGCATGTATGAAATTGTTAGGAAAATAAAAATGCTAAAATAGAGTGAAAAATAATTTATGGAACCAGCTTGCAGGACCAGAGCTGGGAAGATAGTCATCACTGATCAGTGATGGGCAATATTACATCTTGAGCATGTTGATGTGAAAACCACAATGCCCCTCTTAAAGGAAATGAGAGATGGTTTATTCTGGACCCATTTTGAGTGACTATAGCTCAAGAATACATATTTAGTTTACCCCAAATTCACTGTTCCAGCACGAAAAGCAGTCTTAGCTTTGGGTTGGGAAGAGTGAGTACTCTACTAAATTAATAGATTCCAAAGGTTTCTATCTATCAGTCACAAGACGTTATTGCAGATAAAGAGATAGGCAAAATTATGTGAGCAGATTAGCCCAAAATAAAGTAATTGGCCTCTATAATATTTCATTCTCTTTACAGGGTTGAGATTGTAATCAATTGGTCTCTGTAGATGCAGCTTCTTTTCAGGAGCTCTTGTTCATGACCAGGTCTGCTGTACTATCCCTCTTGCTCTCTGCTTCTTCCTAACCTTCTTGTCAGTATCCCCCAAAGATATTTGGGGTCCCTGAAACAATTTATGCATTTTTTCTCAGTGAAGCTATGTTGGGTAAATTTCCTCTCTTTTGTTTCAGCATTACTCATCCCTTTAACTATGTATTAGGCTAGGTGGCCCAAGCCTAACATGTTGAGGCTGTTAAAACCCAGACTTTGGTGGAAAACGTTCAGGCAATGAGGGTAATCTGGAGGGAGACACAAGTGTTTAATAAATGATTGTCTGAGAGATCTGGCATCCTAGCAGATGCTTAATCCATTGGCCCAAGTAAGATGGCGCATGGAAACCAGGAGAGAACTTTTTAAAAAAATCAGAAAAGCTAGATAGGCATTCTCATGACATAATCTTTATAGCAGTATAAAATAAGCAGGCCAAAAATGGCTGAGGGGGTAGGGAGGAGAAGCCTAATGATCCCAGCCCTGAATTGAGAGAGCATATGTACATTTTAGGAATGTTGTAATAAACAATGTGTGTTGTTGCCTCTTTCAAGGTGCCAAGCCTTCAAGATTTTGGCAGCTCTGTCCTGTTACACAGCAGGCATTCTATCCCCTCCTAGGCAGTCAGAGCAGAGTCTCACAGAGCCGCTTTTGATACTCATAATCACAACTTGATGAGAAAAAATCCAGAATAGATGAGACATCAACCAAAAGCAAGACTAAATAGGATGAGACCAACAACACACACACCACAACCACCACCAACAATATCACTCCCCACAGTCTTTCACTTCCATCTTTACCATGTAGTTAGCTAAATCAAGGGTCTTCAAGGTCTATGAAATACCATGAAATCTAGCTGTGAAGCATCACAAACTTAATGGATTAATCAGATTTTGTTTAAGCTCTTTATACTGTCTGGTTTGAATTTTTGTTCTTCAATGTTTGGTCAAGTCTTTTTTTTTCTCCCTTTGCTCATGTTTAATCATTGCCTAGGGAAAGCAGATAAGGACATCTTGGTTCCCAAATGGGATTGCTTTTCACATACCGGACATAAACCTCTGGACAACCAATCTGTAGTATAAGCCCTTTAACTTCAAATGAGAGACAGACTTAGGAATGGTGTGAGACTGGGTAGTACTTCAGAATTGGAGCCGCCTAAGGCATCCACCTTCCCCTCCTTCCACAAAAATGGGTACTTGCCTTGCTTTAGTTGAGAGTGTGCTGTGTCTTACGTTAGTGCTTCCTTTGAGCATGGACAAGTAGAAGCCCCAGGAGGATAAAGCCATCACCATCTATATGCAGACTATCACAGCACAGACACAGTTATAATAAATAGGAATAGGAATAAAGCAATGGCTATAATGGTGAAAGTACATATGCGACAAGCCTTAAATTGCTGTATATTCACGGTTTCATAAGGACACTTCCATACAAACATATACTACAATTTGAACATACGGCTCCCTAACACACTGCCTCCTTTCTCCTGCCTTGCCCCTTCCTTTAGTGCTCTAGCTCACGACATGTGTGTGTGTGTGTGTGTGTGTGTGTACTATGCATATATTATATATGGTTACTTGTAGCTATAAAGAGTTCTGAATGAGAGAAAACATTTCAGTGTTTAAGTTTTAAAAGATTTCTTTACATTGTGTGGGGGGGTGGGGGTTGGGGAGTGGGGGGCTGGGGGTGGGGGGTGTTTGCTCATGGCCTATGGAATCCAGAGAGGATGATGGAATACCCCGAGGCTGGAGCTGGGGTGGAAGTGAGACATCTAATTTGAGTGGGGGCTGAGAACCGACCTGAGTACCCTGTAAGAGAAATATGTGCTTTTTAATCACTGAGCCCCAGTACCTGTGTTTTCAAAATGACTTAATTCATTTAATATGGCTTTCTCGAGTTGCGTTTTTTTCCTGCACATGACACATTCTTTTTAAAAGATTTATTTATCATTATTTCTTGTTATGTGTATGTGTCTGTGTCCATGTGTGGGTATGTGAACACCAGTGTAGTTGCCAATAGAGACCAGAGGTGCCCAGTGTCAGTGTAGTGACAATTCATATCCTCCACAAGAAAAGTGTGTACTCTTAACGACTAATCTATCCCTCCAGCCCCTAACTATGTTTTTTTATGGCTGAAAAACAATTCAGTCTTGTATAAAGCACATGATGTATGCATTCCCTGCTGATGGCTCTTGTGTTGATTCTACAGCAGTGCAACAGTTGACAGAGGTATGCCGACGTTTCTGTGCTCTATCTGCCTTAAGTTCATTGAGCAGACACTCAGGAATAGTGTGGCTGCGGCAAATGATAAGCCCTAGTTTTGATTTCTGAGGAACGTCTACCCTTATTTCCACAGTGACTTAACAAACTTTCATTCCCACTAGTGATGAATAATGGTTCATTTTTGTCCACATCCTCATCACTTGTTTGTTTCCTTAATGACTGCCACCTGACAAGGGTGAGTCAAAGTCTCTCGATTTCCCATTAATTTATTCTGTGACAATTTCATATATGTGTGCAGTGAAAGATGATCCAATTACCCCTTTGCTGGTGAAGTTTAACATTTTTCACGTTTTTTGGACCATGTCTATTTCATCTATGAGAATCGTCTGTTCATTTCATCATCCTATTGATTGTGTTGTTTGAGTTCTTTGTGTTTATTACTTTGAGTTCTTTGTCTGTTCTATATATTAATCACCTGCCAGATATATAAGAAGCAGAGATTTTCTCCGGTTTACAGGCTGCCTCTTCACCTGATTGTATCTGTTGCTTTTCAAAAGCTTTTTAACGTTATAAGATCTCAGTTGTCAGTCAACAGTTTGTTTCTTGAGCAGCTGGAGCCCTAAATTTTGGAGCCCTTTCCTATATATTGGACTATTTTCCCAACTATTTTCTCTGACAGTTTCAGAACTTTGGGCTTTGAATTGAAGCCCTGGATCCAGTAGGCATTGTACATTGTATCACTGTTTTGCATATAGATCTGCAGTTTTCTGTTGCTGAGGAAGATTGCCTTTTCTCTAATGTATCTTCTTTAACATCTTTGTCAAAACAGAAAGAATGCAGGTGTGTGGGTTTATATCTATCTCTCTCTTCTATTCCAACTTATCTATTTCTGTGTCCGTGTACTGGTTCTGTCACTATAACTCTGCAGAGTAACCGAGTTTCAGGTATGGTGATGCCTCCTGTAGTAATTTTTGGTCAGGTGTGTTCAGGGGGTGTAGGATTTCTTGTTTCTTCTGTGTAAATTTTAAGTTTGCATTTTCCATTTCTTTAAAGAATGACACTGAGATTTTGGTGGCGATTTCATTGAATCTACACATTTTAGTGTTAAAACTATTTCCGTAGCAGTAATTCTTTCTATTCATGATAAAGGAGGTCCTTCCATCTTCAGGTGCTTCTTCAGCATTTTAAATATCCATGATAAAGTCTTTAACTTCCATGTCTCTGTGTTTATTCCAGGGTAGTTTTTAGGTGTTTTTAAGTAGAATTGTTTTTACTTATTTCTTTCTCAGTACATTTGCTTCAGGTATATAGGAAGAACACTGATTTTTCTTAGGTTAATTTTGTACTCTATCGCCTTGCTGGAAGCGTCTATCTGTACTCTGAGTTTTCTGGTTGAGACTTTAGAGTCTCATGCCTAAAATTTTATCACCTGCAAATAAAGATATTTTGACTTCTTTCTTTCTTGTTTCCATCCTTTAACATTTCTCCAGCTAATCCTTTGAGAACTATGTTGAATATGACTGGAGGAAACGGACACCCCTGCTGTGTTCCTGATCTTACTGAAAATACAATCTGATATCTTCCCACTTATTATAGTGTTGACTGAGGCTTTGTTGTATGTAGCCTTTGTTATGTTGAGATACAATTCTTCATGGTTTCTTCATCATAAAGAGATGCTGGGCTTTTCCATCAGCCTTTCTGTCCTTGGTTCCATTTACTTGGTGTGTTACTCTTATTGGTTTACATATGTTGAATCATATTTACATTTCTGGAATAAATTCAACTTGATTATAGCTAATGATATTTTTTTGATGTGTTCTTAAATTTGGCTTTCAAATATTATACTGAGAATTCTTACATCGACATTCATTAATGATGTTGGCCAATGATTTTGTGTGTGTGTGTGTGTGTGTGTGTGTGTGTGTGTCTGTGTGTGTGTGTCTGTGTGTGTGTGTTTGGTTTTAGTATCAGGGTAATACTAGCTAGCTTCATCATAACAGTTAGGTAGAATTCCTTCCTTTTCTGTTTTATGGAATAGTTTGAGAAGTGTTGGGGTTAGCTCTTTTGTGAAAATTTGGTAAGATGGAGTAGTAAATACATCTTCGCCTGGATTTCTGTAGTTGGTATGTATTTTATTATTATTTTAATAGTATTGTTATATATAAGTAAATTATGTTATCTTGGTTTAATTTGGTTAGTTTATAAATGTCTAGAAATTTACCATTAATTTCAGATTTTCCCGTTTATAAGAATATATGTTTTTAAGGTATATCCTAATCATTTTTTAAGTTTCATTGCTAGTCTCTGTAATATCTCCTTTTTAATTTCAAATTCTACTAATTTGAATCTTCTTTTTCTACATTTTGGTTAATTTGCTCAAATGTTTGCACATTTGTTTGTATTAATTGTTTGTACAAATTGTTTGTATTGTTTGTTTCATTAACTCTTTGTATTGTTTTTCATTTCTATTTCATTAATTTTCTCACTGATCTTAATTATATCTCCCTATATACTAATTTATGGTCGATGTTTTTAGCTTTTCCAAGGTCCTTAGATACCTCATTATGTTATTTGAGAGCAATCTAATTTTTAATGTATGCACTGATAACTCCAAACTGTTAGGAAAGTCTATTTTTAAAAGTTCTCCGAGGAAACCAGTGGGAGGAAATGAGGGAATGGTTACTAAGCATCTTCTGTGATGGTCCTGCAGAGGCGGAGATGGTCCTGCAAAGGCAGAGATGGTCCTGCAGAGGCAGAGAGGGTCCTGCAGAGGCAGAGAGGGTCCTGCAGAGGCAGAGATGGTCCTGCAGAGGCAGAGAGGGTCCTGCAGAGGCAGAGATGGTCCTGCAGAGGCAGAGATGGTCCTGCAGAGGCAGAGAGGGTCCTGCAGAGGCAGAGAGGGTCCTGCAGAGGCAGAGAGGGTCCTGCAGAGGCAGAGGGTCCTGCAGAGGCAGAGATGGTCCTGCAAGCATCATACGAACAGTGACGAATACATTCAAGTAAACCTTCAAAGCATGCAGGCATTTCACTGTTTATGAATGAACATAAAAATAGCACTGGGTTTGAAAAACATTGCTGAATGTTATCATAACATTGGCTAAAATCATGGTTCCCTTCCCTCACGTAGATCACGCTATCAAATACCACGTTGAGTAGTTTTGGATTTGTTCTAAGGAAATGAAAGACATGTTTAATTCCTCCGGTGAGGATTCGTTCTGTAGGAATGAAAATAACATCCACTGATGGAAACGTGTTCAGCAGGGTGGGGTGTTGTGGAAGGCTTTTGAAGACTTCATCAACTATATTAGAGTGCCACATACTAAAGGCACTTCTGATCACAAAGATAAACACAGCTTATCTAGAGGCCAGTTGGGGGTGGTGGACGACAGTGAATTGGGTACCATTTGACTCTGAGAAACTGACCTAAGCCTGTGCTGGCATGGATGTGGCAGTGGAAACTTAGGATACGAAGAAAGGGCAGAGACAGAAGAGTAACTGGAGGAAGGCGTCATATGCTGCACAGAACAAGTGTTTGGCCAGATCAGTGGACGCCCGTGATCCCCTTCTGGCTGCTTGGCTTTGGAGTATGCCCCAAGGTCAACCACCTGTATTTTCCTTTTTCTCCCCAACAACTGCAGTCTTGCCTATATGTTGTTTTAATCCTTGTTGTCCTGCTTGCTAAGACCATCATTGAAACTGAGAACTAAAAAGAAGCCAAGATAAACTGTAAACTCTGACCTCTGGCCAATTCCAGACAGAAAATGCTGTTAGAATATTTTACTAAGTGACGAGATTATTTTCTGAAGCTGAGACCTGATCTCATCAGGACGAATAGAAGGGGATATGAGAATGAAAAAAGTAGGAGTGGAGGTCAGAAGCAAAGTGGACAAAGGACATGTGAAATGGTTTAGTTTCAGTGGCAGCCATGGAATATGCTTCTGAACAGGGGCCCAGAATGGGAACTACAGACACGTAGATCAGAAAAACGATCCGCTGCTAGAAGAGATATTATGCTAAGAACGTGCCCCAGTTCACAGCAGGGGCGACTTCCTCCCTTGCTGGCAGCCTTCCTGGCTGTTCCAACTATTATGGGAAGAGACGAACGGGAGGCACAGAATTGGACAAGGCAGTTCCTGACACTTTCATTCCAGGTAAGAAGTCCATTTCCTAGGGCCAAGCTGAAATCATCCTCTTGAAACCCTTTTTCTTCTTTCCTCAGTCTAGAGCGGTAGCTCTTAACCTCAGAGGGGCTCGATTTGAGGCCTGAGTGAGTGCTACAGAGTCACTCAGCAGAGAATTGCAGAGACTCACACCTGCTGCAATATTTTCCATAATCGTTGGAGTTCACCGACTCCTCTCTGTCAACGGGCTGGCAACGCTAGTGTGGAATGAGAGTAGTTTCTTTCTGTTGCAGCTTAGACGGATGTGCTTGGGGGAAAGGTCAAGGCCACGCACACACACACACACACACACACACACACCACACACACACACACACACACACACACACACACACACACACACACACACAGCGCTCTTCCACGTGTGCAGCAGGCAGAAGGAACAGGAATGTGGGCTGGCGTGCCAGCCTCGCGAGTCATCCTAGCTGCGCATGCGTATGTAGCTGCACTGTTTCCCCCACGATGGCCTTCTTATTGGGAAGGAAGGGAAGGAAGAAATCATGGCATACAAAATCGGCAGACAATGGCAAAAGCTGCCAGGCGCCGCAGCCTAGTGCAGCGGCAGCCATCTCCTTGTGTGCTTTACATCTCTCTGTAGCCATTATTCAACCAGCTTATTGGTGAACAAGCCGAGTCTGGGGAAAAATGACCTTGATTTTCTAGCATCAAGCAGTTGTGGCTGTGAGGAAGTTCACCATTCAATCAGTCCCATCCTCTATGGAGGGGTGGCTTTTTTCTCCCCTTTACACACGCTCATCTTCACCTTAGCTTTCCTGTTCCAGGCTATGTGCCATGCTGACTCAGGCCGCCACTGTCCTTCAGAGTGTCTGTGTGTGGAGTAGGAAAAGGCGCTTCTCCCAGGCGGATGTCACCCTACGCCAGGGCACGTGGCTGGCCAGCGGAGCATGGACTGGATTTCAACCCCGTGCCCCTGGCCAGATACCTTAATGAAGCAGGCAACCTGTCCAGCCTCACACAGCAGTCCTGAGCAAAACTCTCCAAAAGCGGTTGGATTTGCAGAGCGAAGGGCTGAGCTTTTTCCCGAGGAAGACTGTAGCATAATCACGCCAGTTTTGTACCTGTCTGGATGTTCACTAGCTGTGCCTTCTTAAACCAATTGCTCTGAAAGGTCCCTCCTTTGAAGAGAATGCACTATAAAAATTGATAGAAAAGACTGTCAACAGAAAACCGGGGCAGTGGGAACTTGGAGGCAGTTCAGCAAATGAAAATATATCAATAACGAGATGAAACCCAATTCAAAACAACTTATGTTGTCTTTGGGCCTCAAAAATAATCTCCTTCCCATTATTAGGGAAAACGCTAGTCCTTTTTTCATTTCTAGTAAATTCAAATCTTGTTTTCAAAAGATGATCATGTCTAGCTAAAATTGCTTCCACTTAGCTATTATAGTGGAATGACAAATCCATTATTGTTGGTGTTTATTGGCATTATTATTAGTCATTGTCAAACCTTGAAGGAAAAATCATGGACTGAAACCCTGAAAAAGTAATCTTATTTTCATAAATATGTTGCCAAATAATTATATTTAATATCTACTCTGCCTTAGTATAAACTTCTCATGTGAAACAGAAATGGCCATAGAAGTTTGCTGAGAAAACAGATAGAAGAATGAGGCCCATTTTTCAGTATATTAGCTTGTACATTTATTGTGAACTTTAGAGCTTGTCTAAGCCCTATTTCCCTTTCTTTCTTTGCCAAGCAGGGGTGGTTTTCTTCAGAGAACATAATCAATTTACCAATGGAGCCCTAAGGCTGCCCCCAATTTCCTTCAGTAAGATATGTTAATGATCAAGCAAAGATGGCTTCTGAATTATTTAAGAAATGGGAGGGAATGAAAATGATGCCAGAGTTAAAGGTTTCAGGTCTTCTCTACATCCTCCACAGTAGTGGCCATAGACCAAGCACATCAACTTTGTTCCTTCTTGAATTTAGAGTCTTTTGTTGTACATAGATGTGAAGCTGCTGTGGGCAACCAGGCAGCTACCAACCAGATGTGAGAGTGAGAAAGCACTTAGAGATATTTGGAATTCAGAAGGATTTTGAAATAAGGTTTTGGACTTGAAATGGATAGCACAGAGAGAAATTGAGCATGTTATTGTCTTGGGTGTGCCCTTAAGTTCACAAGTCTCTCCCTTCACAAGTCTTTGCCACTGGATAAGCTCATCTATGAGGAGGCATAAATGCTTCATCAACACCTGCCAATACAGGAAGGTTTACTTCAGACAGATGTTGAGCTCTGCCAGGGAGCTGAGACAGATGGGACAGCAGGCAGAATCTTCCTGTCCACTCATAGTGTGTGGAGGAAGGCTTGTCTGCTGTCCACTTAGAGCATTCATCCCAAATGAGAGAGAAAAGGCCTCCAAAGACCTCAGGTGCCCAATTTTCATCTCATAGCTAGTGAAGGAGAAGGAGAAGGAGAAGGAGAAGGAGAAGGAGAAGGAGAAGGAGAAGGAGAAGGAGAAGGAGAAGGAGAAGGAGAAGGAGAGAGAAGGAGAAGGAGGAGGAGGAGGAGGAGGAGGAGGAGGAGGAGGAGAAGAAGAAGAAGAAGAAGAAGAAGAAGAAGAAGAAGAAGAAGAAGAAGAAGAAGAAGAAGAAGAAGGAGCAGTTATTAATTATGGCAGGAAAGACAGACTTTAAGAAGCCAGAACTTGTCATCTGGAAGAACAGACAGATGCCCCAGACCAGAAGTAAATGTATAAATAGTTTAGCAAATTATTATGACCCATGTAATCAAATGACTACAAAATAGAGCTCATTATTTACTGAAGGAAAGGAGTTTTAGAAAGGACAGGATCCTTGGAAAGGGGCACGGTGGAGATGAGGGAGGGAGGGAGGGACTGGGAGGGAATGAGGGATTGGGACACGGCTGGGATACAGAGTTAATAAAATGTAACTGATAAAAAAAAATAAAATAAAACAAAAAACAAACAAAAAAAAACACCAGTAGCAAGAGAAAAAAAAAAAGAAAGGACGGGATCAGACAGAGTCACAGAGAGCACTCAGCAGTCTGAGATTAGAGTACAGAATGTGGGCTGTGCCTCACTTCCTCACTCTCATAGCTAGGAGCTACATTGGGACAATTTTCTCCCCAGGATTCCGGCTGTGATGTCCAGTCTCCTCCTGGTTGAGCTGCTTTCCCCTGCAAGGTGACAAATAGTTCTTTACTTCTCATTCTGTGATGTTCTGATGCCCTAGAAGGATGACTTTCTTTTCAATTTAGGTCCAATATTTTAATGTCACACAGGCTTGTAGTAACTTTTGTACATTCTTCATCTTCTCTTAACTTACATTATTGTCCTTAAGTTACAAATTTGAAGTAGTTCATTTTTTCAACTGAGAAATTGTGAATCTTCCAAATGATTACCACTGATACCTCCTTCTACCATGGAATGTTAGAAGAATAGAGACACATGTTCTGTCCTGTGAAGAAGCACGGAGCATCTTCCAATGGATGGTCATTAACACTCTGTAGACAGATGGGAGTGAACGCAGCTTTGTGCAGAAATTTGTAACAAGGTGAAGCCATGTGTTTTACTGGGAGACAAGTTTCTAGAAATGAGAACTCCAAAATAGAAAGACCAGAGAAACGTTAAAAGGGCCTGGTGGGTGAGAAATTTGCATCACAGGACCCCATGAAAGCAGCTATTGATTAGCTTGAGAAAAGTGAGCCTTAAAACCATCAAGCTCAGTGTGCATTGATCTCCAGAATGTCTCACCAGGCTACAGCTCAGCGCTTATCAAGGAATCTAACAATACCCCGAAGAAAGAAATACTCAGACCAAAGAGCGGAGGACAGCGAAGCCCTGGAGGCCTCCCTTGATTTTAATATTTTCAAGCTCTTCCAGCAGCTTTGATTCATCACCACTGGGAGATTGGAGACTGAGGCTAAAATCCGCTTCTAGTTGAGAAAAAAAGGCCCTTTGATATGAATAAATAAGTCCATGTTTGCTGTGTCGATATCTGCCCCACTGTCTTATGGAGACCTGGGGACACAATTAATGGTGGTGATGCAAACTCCTTCACCATGACTGCAGCCCACCAGGCTAAGCAGTGTGGCTCAAAGTTGGTGCTTTAAGACATGATGAGCAGAGGTAGCAACAAAGAAGCGAGAGGAAAGGCTTGGCCATCTGCTCCATGGGAAATGGGCCTTGGAGCTAGGGAAGCTCTTTTGCTTACTCTTGTCAGTCGTGAGGCAGATGACTAAAACACCATACACATACATATGTGTTAACGCATACACGTATGTACTCACACAATGTGGTAGGACTCTTCCAGGCTCCAATCTGGCTGCGTGTGAGCATGGCATTCTTCTTTCATTGCACGTAGATGCGACGCCTTGGCTTCACTTAGAAAGCATTGGAGAAACGAGTTTCCATCTGAAGCAGCTAACCACTCAGCTAAAAACACTGTTCAAACTGTATTCTGTGAGTGTGACGTATTATCTTCACGGAACCGTAAATGAACCGCCACAGGGGAACAGTGTCAACTGACCCAAATAGCCGGGCTTGTCTTCCTGATTTGATAAACCTTCCAGCAAGCTGGCACTCAGGAAAGCGAGGAAAATTGTGTTCCATACTTTAGAATCATAGATTTTCCTCCCAATGTAAAGATAAGAGAGTGTAAGTGCTTTAACTACAGAATTCAAGATTTAGCAAAGCCGTCTTCCTGTTGCTGGTTGTTGTGTTTGGTTTGAGATTATAATTACATTTCTTCTTGCTATTTCCTCCATCCCATATAACCCTAACGTTGAAGAGCTGGGTTTAAAGATTGGTACTGATTTTTTAAAAGTCTTCAAGCAGTTTATTGATGGCAGCAGTGTGCAAGGAGCTAAGTGCTCACTTGCATTAGTGAGAGACTGTGTGCCCTTGATGAACGCCGGTGCATCTGAAATCACAGGATTAAGAACTCTAATGGCCCCAAATAACCTGTCATTGATCAAGTGAAGAAGCAAGGCAGAAATTGAAGGGGAAACTGTCCTGTCGTACTATGTAGGGTTGCAAAAAGTTGTTGGTTTGTCCTAATTTTTCTGGTTATGAACAGAACCAACCAAGGTGAAGGTATTTACCAAACCCACCCCAGCTCGCTCTCCTCCAGGTCCAGGTGGGCTGGGGACGTCAGTGAACACTGTGCTTCTGGGTGCTGGCTGGACTTTCTAGATCCGACTAGAAAAGCTAGGCTGTAAGAAAAAACACAGAAGTGGGGGACTTGCTCCACTAGAAACATAGCAAGCATCCAGAGAAAGGATACAAAGGAGGAGTGGAAGCACGCATGAAGTCGGACACATACATGACCTGTGTAGTTTTAGACATCAGTGATAAGCATACCTATGCATATGGATATAAAATATACATGTGTGTAAATATGCACCTCTAGATGTTTGCATATGTGTATATAAGTTCTCCGTCTAGGGAGGTCATCATATGCATTGTGTGCTCTCTGGTGATCCCTAATGGATAATCCCAAACACAGATCACACAGGTGGCCATAGTTAAACAAAACATAACAAAAACAAATGATTACTGGAGAAAGATCTATAAGGAAGAAGAGGGTGTGGCTGAAGTGAGAGAGAAATAAAAGGGGGGAGGAGACCAGAATGCATTTCATACATGTGTGCAATTGTCAAGAAACAAAAACAAAAACAAGTGTGTTAATGAGTGGTACTGTCTTGTAAGGATTGTCTCCAACATGACACAAACAGAATGAATCTTACTCTAGTCTCCCAGGCAGGAGGGAGGCTCAGTGTGTAACTCACTCGATCTGCACGGTAAGGACTGGCGTTCCTGCCAGAGGTGGCAGCCTCCAGGCAGAGACAGGGGATCCTGGCAGGCTGGCTCACTGGACCAGGAGTCCCTGAGCTCCAGGTTTGTCAGGAGGTGCTTTAATAAAGTGGAAAGTGATATTAAAAGATGGGGGGCGTCAACTTCAGGTTCACACACATGTATACACACAGCATGCACACATTTCCATGTACATACATGTACCCAATCCTGTATGCTCATACATGCAAAGATACATGCACAACACACACGCGCTCGTGAAAAAAGTCACAACTCATCCACAAGAAAAACCATTACTTTGGATTAAAAACCCAGTGAGTTCCCATTGCTCTTAAATCAGCCAGACTTTGCACAGTGGCAGATGAAGCTGAGAACGTGGCATGCACACGAGAACCGTGTCAACTACTCAGGCCAGATGGACTTGACTGTCTAATTCCACAGCCTTTCTGTCAAGCCCTACTGGCCTCGCCTTCCGCTGCCAGAGCGCCCGGGCCTTTCTTACTGCTGCTATCTTTTACTTGCCATTTTCTGGAGCACACATGCTTCTTGCTGCAGTTCTGTGCATAGATGATTCATCACTACCTCCAAATCTGGAATGCCCCATTTCTACAGACCTCGCAAGCTGAGGAAGCGCCTCGCCCAGCACCTGCTCCGGCACGCCCCCTGTTGATAGCACTTATGATTGCATTTTATAGAGCCTGTCTCCTGGTGTCTCCTCTGAGAAAACAGGCTCCTTAACGTCAAATAAAAATACATTTTATTTATCCTGCTTTCCACAGAGCCCATCAGGACATGTACTTGGCATTATATGGCTCTCCTATGGTTGGTTAGAGACAAAGGGAGAGTTACATACAGTAATAATATAAACACAGGCACACAGGCGCATACACACACACACACACACACACACACACTGCACACAGTGACACTGACTTCTTTCGGGTACACAGTTCACTGACTACACAGTGGACATTCTTGTAACAACGTTGACAACCAGAAAAGGAAAGTGATTCCTAACTCTAAAATATCCCCTATTCTGATCCTAAATAATAATAATAATAAAAGCTTTACCTTAGTCTAAGCCCTGAAACACACTAAGATGGACATTTTAGAATATTATAAAATTGGAAGAATACAGCGTATGTCGTTATTAACTTCATTTCCACTTCGCTTAATTTCTCTGCTCTATCCTATTTGCTACGTGTGGTGGTTGTTTTACATTACAAATGAGTAGCATCAGTATTGCAATAAGGACATGGTGTTTGTTTCTTCATTGATTCATAGACACTTGGATGTTTCTAATTTTTAACCCTTACCAAATAGAGTGGCTATAAGCATTTATGGATGCATTTCTGCATGAACTAAAGTTCTCATTTGTCTGCAGTGATTACCTAGGAATAGAAATAAGATGGGCAGATTGAGCCAAGAAAGAGCAAGTGCGGTTTCGCATTTAGCATTAAAAAACTGCCAACATTTCCTTTTAAAAAGATGTGCCAGCTTTCATCTTGCCAGAGCAAAGTGTGAAAATTACAGTAGCTCCCAACTTGCTAGCACCTGGCATTGTGTTTCTCATGTGTATGTATGCATTCATATGTGTTACACACATAATGGGTGCTTCTTTATAATAGCGTTCGTAACAGATGTGTAATAACAGATCATGGTTCCAATTTACATTTAGTTAATGGTTACTAATTTGGGGAATATTTATATGGTTACTTTCATCTGTATGTCTTTCTTAAATGTCCACTCAAATATCTTGCCTATGATAATTCAAGTGTTTGTCTTAAGATTGTTTTGTGAGAGCTCATTATTATGACATAATCAAGGCTTTTGAGTGACAGGTAATTTGCACTTGCTTTTTCTCAGACTGTAGCTTATCTGTTCATTCTCTCGACAGCATAATTCACGGAACAAATGTTGGATTCTGGTGTTTGCTGTTCAGTTGCTCCGTGCTTTTCTTGTGGGTCATTCTGGGGGTCCCCTATCTAAGGACATGGTTGAGCTGACTGATATTCTTATACCTATTTTCTTCCATGGACGTTCTAGTTTTGCATCTTAGATTTCCATAGTCAGGTCTTGGTCATTGCATGAGGAAGCAGTGTGTTGTTCAGAGCTTCGTTGCAGTGACAAAGTACCTGATAAAATGAAGTTAAGGGCCGGAAGACTGCTGTGGGCTCATGGTTTGAAGATTTCCTTCCACGGCTCAGTTGCTTTCGAGCCTGTCACATGGCGATACACCATGGCAGTGGGAGCATGTAATAAACAAGGCTCTCCCTCAACGGGCCCTAAGAACAAAAGAACCAGAGAGGAGACTGGGCCCCAGTGTTTTCCCTAAGGATGTGTCTCCGACGACCTAACTTTCTTCTAGTAGAACCTATCTCACAAAGAGAACCCCTTTCCTGATAGTGACACAGCCTAGTGAGCAGACCTCAGCATATGTGACATTAGGGTACACTTACAAAGACCCAAACCTCTATCGAGAATTCTCTGTTTAGCTCGATAGAGGTTTAAGTTGTCTGAGACACATACTTAAGGAAAACACTGGGGCCCAGTCTCAGAGAGACACTTAAAGAAATGCTCAATCTCATTAGTCATCAGGGAAGTGCAAATCAAAATGACCCTGAGATTTCACCTTACACCCATCAGAATGGCCAAGATAAAAAACTCAAGTGACAACACATGCAGGAGAGGATGTGGAGAAAGGGGAACCCTCCTCCACTGCTGGAGGGAATGTAAACTTCTACAACCACTCTGGAAATCCATCTGGCACTTTCTCAGACAAATAGGAATAGCGCTTCCTCAAGATCCAGCTATACCACTCCCAGGCATATATCCAAAAGAGGCTCAAGTACACAACAAGGACATTTGCTCAACCATGTTTGTAGCAGCTTTACTTGTAATAGCCAGAAGCTGGAAACAACCCAGATGCACCTCAACTGAAGAATGGATAGAGAAATTGTGGTACATCTACACAATGGAGTATTACAATGAAAAACAAGGAAATTATGAAATTTGCAGGTAAATGGTGGGAACTGGAAAGGATCATCCTGAGTGAGTTGTCCCAGAAGCAGAAAGACACACACGGTATATACTCACTCATATAGATATATAATATAGGATAAACCTACTATAATCTGTACACCTAAAGAAACTAATCTAGAGGGAGGACTCTGGCTAAAATGATCAATCCCCATTGCAAAAGGCAAAGAAGATGAACATCAGAAGAGGAAGAAAATGGGAAACAAGTTAGGAGCCTCCCACAGAGGGCCTCTGAAAGGCTCTGCCCTGCAGACTATCAGAGCAGATGTTGAGACTTATGGCCAAACTTTGAGCAGAATGCAGGGAATCTTATGTAAAAAGTGGGAAATAGTAAGATCTGGAGAGGACAGGAGGTCCACAAGGAGAGCAAGAGAACCACAAAATTTGAACACAGGGGTCTTTCCTGAGACTCATACTCCAACCAAGGACCATGCATGGAGATAACCTAGAACCCCTGCACAGATGTAGCCCATGGTAGTTCAGTGTCCAGGTGGGTTCCATAGTAATGGGAAGAGGTACTGCTTCTGACATGACTGATTGGCCTGCTCTTTGATCACCTTCCCCTTAGGGGGGAGCAGCCTTACCATGCCACAGTAGAGGACAATGCAGCCACTCCTGATGAGACCTAACAGACTAGAATCAGAAGGAAGAAAAAGAAACCCTCCCCTACCAGTGGACTTGGGGAGGGGCGTGCGTGGAGAAGGGGGAGGAAGGGAGGGATTGGGAAGGGAAGAGGGAGGGAACTAGAGGGGGGATACAAAGTAAATAAAGTGTGATTAAAAATAAAATTAAATTAAAATTTTAAAAAGGCCCAAACCTACACAGTCAGCATTCGGTTCCTGTTCTTTCCCCCTTATTGCTTTATTTTCTGACAGTTCTATACATTATGATGTATTTTGCTCATTTTTAAGCCTACCCCCCATTTTCCTCTCCCATTACCTACCCCACTCCTATTAGATTCCTTTTCTCCCCAAAGTCTCCCTCCTGCTTTCATGGGTGTGGGGTTCTTGTTTTGCACTGATTTTTTGTGGCCCATTTAGAGTATTAAGAATTGCTTGCATGAGAACAGGCCAGAAGCTGTTTACGGGAAGGACAGCTTTCCATTGGCTATCCCACTAAGCTGTGGGGGGATGAATGAAGCTTCTTGATGTCCTCCTTCATGCACAGTGTGATGTAAATGGTCCCCGTGTTCATTTTTTTAAAAGTATGGTTGGTTGTCTGATTATTGCTTTTCACCTTTGTCAAAAATCAGTTGAACTATGTGGTTCTACTTCTGGAGTGTTTTCGGATATTTTCTATCCCTTGGCCAAAACCCAGCAGTATTGGTTACTATACCTTTACAGTAAGTCTTGAAGGCACACACCGAGTCTTCCAAACTTAATCCTGATCCAGATTGTTTTGGAACACTCCTTTGCCTTTCTATGTAAATTTAAATGATACTTTACCTATAGCTGGAAGACATCCTATTAAGTTTTTTCTTTAATTTGATTAAATGCACAGATCAAACTAGAGAGACCTGGAATTACTTTGGGCCATCTAATCAGGTGACAGAGACATAAAGTCAGCTATGATGAGTTCTTGATTTCTTTTGTCTGGTGTGGTTTTCAACATGCAGGAGTCATTCTGGAGCATGCTGTGAGCCTATCAGTTAACGGCACTGTCCGCCCAGGCCCTCTTCCCTTCCGCTTATGCGCTACGGTGATAAGTGGTGGCAGCGTGCTCAGTTACACATTTTCCCTTCAGTGAAGTAGGATTTGTTTCTTTCTTTCCTGTTGTATGGTAACATACATTCAAAATTAGTATGGATTCCTGGTTCATTGCCCTCTCTTGTTACATAATTCCCCGTTTTTAACCCTTGGTAATTTTCTGTTCTAAGAAGCCTTTGTCTGAAGTTATTATCATAATTCAGGCTGTCTTGTAATTAGTGTTTGCATGAATGTCTTCTTGCAAGCTTTGCTTCCAAATTATTGATACCATTATGTTTAAACTAGTCTTACAAACAACATATAATTGTGTTTGCCATTATCACACTCTCCCCTAATCCACATGTAGGCCAACCAGCTCACAGACTTTGGTTAACATGCCTGGATTTAGAACCATCACTTTTACTATACTTATCACTTGTTCCTTTTGGTTTTTAGCCTCCTGTTCTCCCATATCTGACACTTGTACATTAATTGAGCATTTTTGTTGTGCTTGTCAATTTATCCACTGAATATTAAAATATTTCTCATAATGATTTTTAATTTTGTCTACAGATTAAAATAAACAGGCTGACCTTTAGATAATATGCCTAGAATTAACACTAGAATTAACAAATGATAATTTGGAAAATTACCATTTCTCCAAAGAGAAGTCATTTTTCTTTCTCTTCTGTATATATATATATTTGTTCAATGCTGGCCACACTGTTATGACTTTTACTTTCAACTATATTTCAAATTTAAATCATGGTATGAAAAAGCAGTATATTGTATTATCTAGATATCAATCATTGCTCTTGTTCTTCCTGTGTTACTGGCATTCCAAATGTCATATTGATATTTTTTTCCCTTAGAAAAACTATATTCCTTTAGAACAAGTCTGCCAAGGATGTATATTCTTAGTTTTCCTTCTTCTGAAATGATCTGTATTTCAACTTTATTCCTAGGGTGTATATGTATGTATGTAATATAGATAGATAGATAGATAGATAGATAGATAGATATAGATAGATATAGATATAGACTTCTAGGTTGACAATGCTTTTCTTTTAGCACTTAACCAATGCTGCTGCGTTGTGTCCTAGCTTCTACAGTTTCTGGTGAGAAAACCACAGCCATTTGGATAATTCATTCTCTAAATATAATTGAGAATTTTTCTCTTATTGTTTCTAAGAATTTTTTTCCTTAATTTTTAGCAGTTGGGTTATGCTGTGGGTGTAGAGGGGTTTTTTTGTTTTGGTTTGGTTTGGTTTAGTTTGTCAGTCTGGGCACAGTGACTTTCTTGACTCATAAGATTATTTCTTGTTAAACTCACGATAAATTGAGTCATTGTTTCTTTTTATGATTTTCCATCTTTTATCTTCTTCCTTGAGGAATTTTGAGACATTTCATGGTTCCGTACATGTTGCTGACTTTATCTACAACATGTAAACCTAAGAATTTTTAATATCACATTATGGTACTCTACAGAGGCTGATGATTCTTTTTAAAGTAATTTAACAGGCAGATTTCCTTATTGTGTATAGGCTCAATGTTGTTGTGCAGGTTTGCAGGTTGTGGTTGTACTATCTGATAAGTTTAATCATCTGCCAGAGGTGGATTTATCTCTTCTGTGGGTCTCTTCATAGAGTGGACTGGACTGGACAATTGTCTACCTGATACTTTAATTCTCAAACCTTTCGATATGTTAATGTTCCCTAGATTCAGTTACGTCATTATTTGGTGGTGAGCCCAGAGCTAATGCATAGCTTTATTGAGATTGCTTGTGCAGGCTCTTTTCTCTCTAGCTTCACCATTTTCATACTATCTTGCTCACAAGGGTTCCCTGAGATGACTAATAGGTGAGAAACTCAGGGCTGGATTCACTACTCTGTCACACGGTTTCCATAAATGCCTCTGCTTTGGATCCAAGAAACAAAATAAAGGCAATAAGCACCCCCATTTATGTTCTGAAGCTCATAATTCTTTAGTTAGAAGAAAGGTTCCTCTCTCAGCATTCTGACTCCCACCCAAACTGTAGCATTTTCCAGATGCATAGGGAGGAGAGATCAACAGTTACAGAAACAACAATTAAGTCTTCTCTCCACTCTGTGCCCTATAAGGATCACATCTCCCACTGCTTTGTTGGAGAATGTTCTGTTTGGAATGGGACTGAGCTACTGTGAGTACAAGGGAGAAAAAAGCGAAGGCAAAAGCAGACTGGGAAGCAATGTTCTGCTGAGTTCTGCTTCTCATTCCCAGCTCTACTGTTATTAATTTTTCAGAACTGATGTGTGGCGTTTCTGTGTCTTCTGTCCAATGCTTACGTTTAGGAAGATTCAGGGAACAGGCAGTTAAGTCCATCTTAATAAGTAAGACTCTCTAAGTTGTGTTGCTTTACAACCAGATACAACTTTAACAAGATCAACCTGAGTTCAAATGAGCTTTGAATAGTACAAATAGTTGTGCATGCTGATCACAAAGAAAAGAAGACGAACAATGGGCTATGTAGGGAATTCTAAGTTGCAACTCTGCATATTCATTTCATCTTTTTTATATTTATTTAATCACTTTACAGCCTGATCCCAGCCCCCACCCACCTCTCCTTCCAGTCTTACCCTCAAGATCACCTTCCTCTATGCCCCTCTCCTTTTCAGAGAAGAGGAGGCCCCAAAAGATTATCAGCCCACTCTGGCACCTCAAGACACAGCAAGAACAGCCTCTCCCACTGATGCCTGAAAAGACAGCCCAGCTAGGGAAAAGAGATCCAAAGGCAGGCAACAGAGTCAGAGACAGCCCCTGCCTTCATTGTTAGGGGACCTATATGCTGACCCAGCTGCACATCTGCTACACACGTGTACGGGGCCGAGGTCCAGCCTATGCATGCTCTTTGGTTGGCGGTTCAGTCTTTGTGAGCCCTCATCCAGATTAGTTGTGTCTGTAGGTCTTCTTAGAGAATCCTTGACCCCTCCAGCTCCCTCAGTCACCCACTCCCCTCCAACTCTTCCGTAAAATTCCCCGAGCTCTGTCTAATATTTGACTATGGATCTCTACATCTGTTTCCATGAGCTGCTGGATGGACCCTCTCAGAAGACAGTTATGCTAGATATTTTGTCCTTTTTAAGAGTGTCCGAACGGGGACATTAATGTCTTCAGCAAGAAGCTGCTGCACAGCCACTCAATAGCCAGTTGCAAGGGTCACCTTTGGGCAGCCTAGTGCTGTCTGTACATTCCCTTCACAAGAGACCCCTGAAGGCACACGCACTTGTGCACGCTGACACCACTCCTACGAGCTTAGGAACCCTAAATAAAGTAGGTTTGGTGAAAAATCTGATCCTACAACCATGTCTTCTTAAAATGTTTCCACTCAATTTTTTTTGGGGGGGGCTGGGACATTTTTATTCAATGTCAGCTATATAGGTTTGTAAAATAGATGTAAATAAAAAGTTTATCAATGATAAATCATAAAGAAGTATATTTTCAGGTAAAGAAGAGGGAGGGTAGGTCGGTCTGGGAGGAGACAAAGGAGGGGGCTGCAGTGGGGATACAAAGTGAATAAATTGTAATAAGTAAATGAATAAATAAAAAATTTTTTAAAAAAGTGTATTTTCAAACCATTTTGTAGACATAAACTTTTACCACTTATTAAACATGAAAATAAATTTGCATACAGATGAGATGGTTGTGCTTATTTACTTTTACATAAAGAACCATCTTGGCCACCCCTGAAGGGAGGAGCAGTCCTGTTAGGCCACAGAGGAGGGCTTTGCAGCCAGTCCTGAAGATACCTGATAAAACAGGATCAGATGAATGGGGAGGAGGTCCCCCCATTCATTCCAAGTCCATCAGTGGACTTGGAAAGGGGCACGGTGGAGATGAGGGAGGGAGGGAGGGACTGGGAGGGAATGAGGAATGAGGGATCGGGACACGGCTGGGATACAGAGTTAATAATATGTAACTGATAAAATAATAATAATAATAAAAAAAAGACAGAGCTACCGCTACTAAGGGAAGTACCCAAACAGAACTCTAAAAAAAAAAAAAAAAAAAAAAAAAAAATCATCTTGGCTAATATTGGACTCTATGGGATCACAAGTCTCTTTAGTTTTTCAGAGTTGATCAACATATTGATTTTAAAATTGTTGAGTCTGAGAATGCTACTTCAAATAAATAGTAAGTACAAAACTGCAAAGGTAGGTTTAGGGCCATATTTCAGAAACTGTTGGAAATTATGTCCAAACCATAAGCTAAAATTAACTTAAATTTTTTATAAAACTCAAACAACTTAAACAGCAACTTAAAAATCCTTCTACACAATGCAATCCAAGGCATGCTATCTGAACCTCACTGTCTTGAAAATAGCAATAGAATTGTGTTGGTATTTTGATAGAAATTGCTTTGAATCTGCAATTCTTTACAATTGCAAGTTCTTTACAGAGCTTGAAAAAAAATCTCAACTTCATATAGAAAAACAAACAAACAAACAAACAGAATAGCTAGAAAAAAATCTCTGCAATAAAAGATCTTCTGGAGGTATCTCCAACCTTGATCTCAAGCAGTACTATAGAGCAAGAGTAATAAAAACTGCATGGTACTGGCATAGAAACAGACTGGTGGATCAATGGAATCAAATAGAAGAGCCAGAAACAAACCTACAGATACCTAGTTTTTTACAAAGAAGCCAAAACCATACAATGGAAAAAAAAAAAAGACATAATCTTCAATAAATGGTGCTGTTCTAACTGGATGTCCACGTGTAGAAAATGCAAATAGACCTATATTTATCACCCTGCATAAAATTAATGTCCAAGTGGATCAAAGATCTCAACATAAAACCAGACACTCTAAATTTGCTAGAAGAAAAAGTGGGGAAGAGCCTGGAACTCGTTGGCACAGGAGACAACTTCCTGAACAGAACACCAACAGTTCAGGCTCTAAGGTCAACAATTAATCAATGGGACCTCCTGAAACTGAAAATCTTCTGTAAAGCAAAAGACACTGTCAACAGAACAAAATGACAACCTACAGACTGGGAAAAGATCTTCATTAACCCTACATCCAACAGAGGGCTAATATCCAAAATATATAAAGACTCAAGAAATTAGACACCAACAAATGAAATAAGCAAATTTAAAAAATGGGGTACAGAGCTAAACAGAGAATTATCAACAGAGAAATATCAAATGGCAGAGAAACACTTAAAGAAATGTTCAATGTCCTTAGTCATCAGGGAAATTCAAATCAAAATAAGTCTGATATTCCATCTTACACCAATAAGAGTGGCTAAGAAAAAAACTCAAGTGACAACACATTCTGGAAAGGATGCGGAAAAAGGGGAACCCACCTCCGTTGATGGTGGGAATGTAAACTTGTATAACCACTTTGGAAATCAATCTGGTGCTTCCTCAGAAAATTGGGAATAGTGTTACCTCAAGATCCAGCTATACCACTTCTGGGCATTTACCCAAAAGATGTTCTACCATTCAACAAGGGCATTTGCTCAGCTGTGTTCATAGAAGCTTTATTTGTAATAGCTAGAATCTAGAAACAACCTAATGTCTCTCAATAGATACAGAAAGTGTGGTACACTTACACAATGGAATACTAATCAGCTATTAAAAACAAGAAAATCATGAGTTTTGCAGGCAAAAGGATGGAATTAGAAATGATCGTCCTGAGGGAGGTAACCCAAAAGCAGAAAGACATGCATAGTATATGCTCACTTATAAGTGGATATTAACCATATAATATAGGATAATTATACTAAATCTATAGATCTAAAGAAGCTAAATAACAAGGAGGACCCTAGAGAGGATGCTTAAATCTCATTAAGAGTGGCAAACAGGATGGACACCAGAAGTGGTGAAAGAAAGGGAACAGAATGGGAGCCTACCATACAGGTCCTCTGTAACGATCCACCTATCAGTGGATGGAAGCAGATGCAGAGACTCACAGCCAAACTTCAGGCAGAGCACAGGGAGTCTTATGGAAGAAGGAGGCGAGAGAAAGACCTGGAGGGGACAGGAGCTTCACAAGGAGGCCAACAAATCTAAAAATTCTGAGCCCAGGGGACCCTGCAGAGACTGATGCACCAACCAAGGACCATGCATGAAGAGGACCTAGACCCCCTGCTCAGATGTGGCTGATAGGCAGCTCAGTTTCCATGTTGGTTCCCAAGTAAGGGGAACAGGACCTGCCTCTGTCATGAATTTGGTGTCCTGCTCTTTGATCACTTGCCTACGGTGATGCGTCCACAGAGGAAGAGGATCCAGGCAGTCCTGATGAGACTTGACAAGCTATGGTCAGATTGAGGGGAAGGAGAACTCCCCCTTTCAGTGAACTAGGGAAAGGGGTGATGAGGGGTAAGGGAGGGAGGGTGAGCCCAGGAGGAGATGAGGGAGAGGTCTGCAATCGGAATATAAAATGAATAAATTGTAAAAAAAGAAAGTAGCAATAGAAACATCCAAAGTATTGTTTTGTTTTCTCTAATTAACATTGCATTTCAGTAGGAGCTGAAAGCTTGGTATATGTAGTAAAATCACTACAGTTCATAACCAATAATGGCCTTGGGTCTGAGCAGAGGTGTTTCAGGCAGCGCTTATTGGCGTCCTGTGATGTAATAGCAGGTACAGTGCAAAGGAGCATGGTCATAACCCAGCCTTCATCAAGTTCCATGGGGCAGCACAGGCGATGCTGCCCCAATCACCGTAGCCTCCTTACACACCTAACTTGGAACTGACTTTTGCTTGCTTTGCAGTAAAAAACTTTCTCTGTTGCCAGCTTCCATGACCCACACATTCAACAGCGTTGGCAGCACACATTCAGGCAGCTCAAGTTGAACCCAAGTTCAAGGCTCTATGCAATGTTTGAGCTTGTTGTTGGAAAAGACGAAAACCTTAAAATTTAAAAATCTGAGTAACAAAAATATAAAAAGTGAAAAAAGGCTACAAACAAACTTGGTTAGAATTCTAAAATTATTAATTATCAGTTCTTAAAAATGAACTCAAGATTCAAATTCAACTAATATTCCATTACACAATAAACTACTCCTATACACAATATTTATAACGCTGTTAGAAATGAGGAGAAATATCGAAATTAGGAAGTTTGAGAATAATCTAATTTGTAAGCAGATTCAACCAATTTCTTAAGTGTCTGCCTCATATAAACATTCACAAATGCATTGATTTATTTACTTACTTGTACTTATTTATTTATTTTCTTAGTTGCTTGTTTATTTATTCCAAAATCTTGTGCTTCTAAACCGTACCTGAAAAGGCACTGTGGAAACTTTAATGCTTATGGGGCTAGGTCATTGCTCAGTGATTAGATGCCCCTGGTGGCCATATGGGTGACGAAAACAAGATGGCTGCCCAGGAGTTCATGGGCCAGTTAACTGGAGAATAGGCAAAATGATGATAAGAAAGGATTTGCTTCAAAATAAGGTGGAAATTGAGACTCATGTCCCCACAAGTTGCTCTCTAACCTCCACAAGCATGCTATAGCACACATTACACTCAAACGCATTGTGTGTGTGTGTGTGTGTGTGTGTGTGTGTACCCACATGCTCATGTATTATTTAAAAAAAGGAAAAAGAATGAAAGAAAAGAAAACCTGATACTTTTCAATATTGTCTATTTGGTAAATATTTCTTGATGAAATGGTCTTTCCTTAGCCCTGTGCATGAAAATTTACATATTAGTGTTCAGTAGCTGACCTAGTGATTTTGGTGCCCAGCCTTCATTCCCAGAGACTTTGACTGGCTTATACATTAGTCCCCACAAAATCTTCATGACTGTTCACCCCTACTTTCACTAGAATGTGCTTTCCATATGTGTAAACAATGACTATTGAAGGAGAACCTGCAATCTCTCGTCTACTAAGCCAGCATAATCTCTAACAACAATCTATAAACTTTTGTTCTTGAACCCACAGATAAGTGTAGTCTTCACCCCTCAGCAAGGACGCTTCTCTTTGCAACTGATGGAGACTACCACAGAAAACCACAACCAACCAAAATACAGATTTATGGAGCTCAGTCCCAATGCACAATCCTGCTTGTAAGGCTTAGGGAACACTACCAAAGAGGAAGTGGGAAGACTGCAAGGGCCAGAGGACCAGGGACTTTGCTGTCAGGTGAAGTTTCCTACAACACCAGAAGCTACACCCATAAAGTCTCGCCAACATGGCGACTCAAAAGGGAGCTGAACAAGGATGGTACCAATAGACAAGCCAAACTGGTTGGGGGAAAAACCCGCCAGACCTCAACTCTACACAAAGAATGAGGAAGGCAGGGAGGCACACTTCCTCAGGGAAAGGCAAATCAATTGGTCAAACAGTGCCAAATGGTCAACCCTACAAACGTATATACGAGAAACGTTACACGAACTGAAAGGCTATATTTAGGAATGTCTGTGTATATACATATATACATGCAATAACAGTGAAAGCAGAGATCATTAATTTGAAAGTGATGGAGAGAAGTGAGTTTATAGATGGATTTGAAAGACCATTTCACTGTGTCGTCAAGATTTACCAAATAGACAATATTGAAAGCTATCAGGCTTTCCTTCCTCTCTGTTCCCGACTGAGGTTAGATGCTACCGAGGAGGCTTCTCTTTCCTCTGGCTGTTTGTAGCAGACAGTCCTGGGCTTGGTCATGTGAAAGAGTAAAATAGATTCTGCCTTGGTTGAGAGACTCCCACGTGCAGGAGCACTTACTTCAAATCACCAGACACTGCAGAACTTCTGTTTCGCCACATGTGTCCTTTTGCCGTGCTGGCTTCTGCCTTCAGTCGATGCCTGGGCTCTCCTCTTCTTCACCAATAACAAATATGTAATGGTTCCCTGTTTTGTGCAGGGTGAGACATGACAAGCACATACTGTGTAATTACTACATACCTAGCTTTTGGGCATGACAGATTTCTGGATTGATTGTCGCTGTCCTCTGTGAACCTAGAGACAGGTGGTGATGGCACGCCATCAAACATGAAACATGAGTGAACTATGCCAAAGTATAAAAAGTAAAAATGTATATAATCTGGGAAAATAACACCCTTTCTAAGACTCATGTGAGAAGCATTAATGATTGCAGCTTGGGAGAACAAGAACTATGCCTTTAGCTTAAAAATATAGCCCTGTTCAGATCCTCCTTTGTTCGCTTTGGTCTGCTTGGACTTCACAGTGACGTTCTGTTCCTAATAACTGTTTTCAATTAATGGAGACATATATGTCTATGTTAAAAGATCCATCTATTTTCACTGATATAGAGATTTTACAAGAAATATGGCTAGCATTATTATTTTTGTAACTTTATATTTTCTACATAGTTTACAAATACATTATGTTGTAGATATAGCAACATATGTTCCATTTTATGAATTGAATCCTCTTTTGTGAGCAAAAAAAAAATATAGATGCCGTTTCCTGGGGACTTTGCAGTGATATGGAAAGGTATTGCTCATAATTTCACAGCAAGACACAAACTAATGTTCCCACGCATATGCTACAGAAAGGAAACATTCTTTGATCCTGCATTTGAAACCAAAATGGGGGCTGAGACAGTTCCTTGGGAGTTCGGGCCCTATCCCACTTTGATACTGCAGAAGAAACTAAAAGTTAAATTGGCAGTGTGTGGCACTCCATTGGGACGCTGCCTGATTTCTCACCACAGTCTTCAACCGTTCTGCAGTTGTCTCTGGCAATTGCTGATGCTCGCGGTCCCTCATCGACCAGTCTCTGAGAAGAACCTGTGAACTGCCCTGTTGCTTGGCAGCAGACAGAACCTGAACGCTAGGGCGATGGCTGGCGTCCATGAGCATGCGGATTGCCGCCTGAACAGAAATCCTGACGCCTGGGCCCGGGCCTGGACAGAGAGACCTCTGGTCTGTGTCCACCTTTCCAGAGAGGAAGAGAACCGTCCTCTTCGGGTGAAAACCATTTCAGGTGCAGCAAGGGCACCTTCCTCTGGCCAAGCTGGCACACTGTTTCAGGTGCAGCAAGGGCGCCTTCCTCTGGCCAAGCTGGCACACTGTTTTGTTTATCTGGAAAGAAAATTGCTCAGCGGCAGCATGGCAGTTGGACTCAGAAATTTTTGATTCTCCACCATCATGCCTCCTGTAACGTGAAAGTTGTGCTAACATATGCTTATTAATCTTAGTTAAAAGACACCTGCCCAGATGGTTTATACCTGGGAACATTTGCAGTCATCAATCCTCCTTTAATCAGCCAGTGTTCTTCCCTCTCGGCAACACACCAATTTGTTGAGCCGACCGAAGCCTGCTTCACCTTGGTCATGTGTGGTTTGTGCCATGGCGGAGAATGAAACACATGCTTAGGCCCGAGCAGCCACTGCACGCTTGTCCCGACAGCACCCTGTAGCACATGACCTTCCGTTGAAAGAATTAGATCCTCGTTCCTCTCATCCGGGTCTCCAACTCTGAGGTGCTGCATCCTCTGTCCCAGGATGTGCTGAGGACAGCTGCACACAGCAGGACCCTGGTCACACCTCCAAGGCTGGGGCTGACACGGTAGTGGAGGTGGGCAGCGGGCTATGATCGGAGAGCCTCTCCCATCGCTGCGGTGTGGAGCAGCATTGCTAGGAACCCCTGAGTATTCGCTGCTTGCCACGGGGCCAGACTTCTATAAACAGAAACATTATTCTAGGACAAAATTAGCTAAGGTATTAAATTGATAAATGCAAGGTAGAACAGACTTGATGGTGGGGAGACAGAGAGGCAGCAGCAGTGAACTGTGAAATGCGAATCAGCCCAGACTATTAGGGGAGAGGGTTGAACTGTAAAGCTGCTGGTGGCAACATGGAATTTCCCGGCTTCCCATTATGTCAAAGCGGGATTTACTGTATTTTTACCTCCTGCTTCCTTCCGGCGTGTGGAGCTGAGAAGCACAGTGTGTGCCTTGGTAAAGTAAACAACCATCATTAGGCAGTGCACATTTGATGTCTAATTAAGTCTCTCTTACTTCAGGGTCCCTAGCACACTCTGTCATCCTGGGATCTTTAGAATCTGCTACATAACCAAAAGGCAAAGATGTATAAATCTGTTCTCAGAAAGCTAGAGCACTAGGATTTATTTCCACTTTGGTGCCCTGGGACATACAAGCTGGCTCTAAGTGATCCCTCAGGAGGGAATAAGGGTGCTGATATGGGCCTAAGAATCATCTATCTCATAAGGCCCTGTCTGGAATTAATAATTCCCTCCATTTGTGTTTAGTCCTCTTCACGCAAGTGTTTTCTTATTGACTAAATACTGTGACATGCTAAGGAGAGTTAGAATTACTGAGGAAGATGGCAGACATGCATTTCCCTCTGGTCCTGATCTCCCGTTTGCGACAGCTTGCAAGCTCCCAGAAGAGATAGCAGTGGGTCACTGCCTTCCCGCTCCTGATGAGCAAGACACATTGGTGTCATCCATCCTATGTCAGTGCCTGTCTTTCAATCTCTGATCGGAGATTAAAGTGGAAAGAAAACCGGAGATTTCCACATCTGTATAAAAAGTTAAATCCTACATTTCTAACTAGGCATTCATATCCTATGTGTGTGCAAAACAAAACAAGACAAAACCCAGTAAGTATCACTCTATGCAGATGAGAATTTTTGGAAACTATGCCATTAAAGCTAGTAGGATCTGACTTGAGAATGTATAGGTTTTCTTTTTCTTAAAAAATACACATTTTAATGATTTTTCCAAAGTTTAGATTTCTAGAATATTTATGGCAAATTTTCTCAAAGAATGTCTTTTAAAGTATCTCTGCATTATTTCAGTGCTGTAAAAACAAGAATGAAGCTTCTGACAAATTACTTTGCCTACAAATAAGAACTGTGACTGAGTGTGTGGGCTTTTCTTCTTCCTTATTTTGGAGACTGATAATTGGATTTAGAGTCTTGCAATCTGGTGTTGGCTTCTGATAAGAACTTGAAAGGTGAAGAAAGGACACTGGCTACTCTGAGGCAGATTTCGGTCACTGCCCCACCCTCTGAGAAGAGAAGAGAAAGCCTGTAGGAAGTGTTGTTTCCGCCCTCATGCCTGACTTGCTGCATAAGGTCATCAGATGGATCGAGAAGCAGAGAGGGAGCTTTCTAACCAGCTGTGTACTTTGGTTCCAGCTGACTGACAGTACAAAGAGAACGTGTCAGTCATGAATATTAAGTGTCTTTCCAGCATCTCTCTTCCAGATGGAAGCCACAGTACACTGTAGCGAGGCGTCTTCCGGTGGCTGAGTTTTCTTATTTATATTTTGGCAAACCATATTGCCTTTCATCTGTGATTTCCACCTTAGTACCCTACTGAGGAGTTTCTTTGAAAAAGATGTTCACCCTTAGCTCCTTTCAAATTTCTTCACACCTCACCCCAGACTATTTATAGCAAAGTCTGACTAGCGTAAACCTCTTTATTATCTCTCACACTCTTGGTAACTGGCAAAGTTCATAAGGCACTGATAACAAAGTACCTGGCTACATCATCTTGGCATTTTAAAATCTGTTTTGGTGTGTTTTTTCCTAGGTACTTTGAATATGCTAGCTGTCAATAAAGATTCTTAATTTCTCTACCAGTTCTATAAGCTAAACAAGATTATTTATTTTTAAAGACTTTTTGTCTTTTTTTAAACTAAAATTATTTTTATTTTAGAATATTTTAATCATTGAATCTACTATACATTATTTCTATGATTTGTGATTGTTTAATTTTATTATTATTATTATTATTACTACTACATTTTGTTTACTTTGTATCCCAGCTATGCTCCTTCCGTAATCTCCTACCAGCCCCCATATTCCTTTCATCTTCCCCCTCTATGCCCCTTCCCCAGTCCACTGATAGGGGAGTCCTCCTCCCCTACTATCTGACCCTAGCCTATCAGATCTCATTAGGACTGTGAATCCTCTTTCTCTGTGGCCTAGATTAGGCCTTCTCACAAGGGAGACTTGATGAAAGAGCCTGCCACCTGGAGGGGACAGGAGCTCCATAAGGAGACCAACAGAGCCTCCTCCCCCCCAAAAAAAATCTGGGCTCAGGGCGTCCTGCAAAGGCTGATGAATCAACCAAGGACTATGCATGGAGAAGACCGAGACCCCTGCTCAGGTGGAGCCCATGGGCAGCTCAGACTTTTTGCCTTTTATTCATAGTGTGTGTGTGTGTGTACATGCATGTATATAGGTGCCTGCAGAGGCCATAAAAGGGCATCTGTGACAAGGCCTAGTGACAAGCAGTTATGAGCCACCACACACGGGTGCTAGAAACCAAACCGGGATCTTCTGGGGTAGCAGCAAACATCCTGAACCAGTGACCCATCTCCCTCCCCTAAACATGCTTCTGAACCAGTGACCCATCTCCCTCCCCTAAACATGCTTCTGAACCAGTGACCCATCTCCCTCCCCTAAACATGCTTCTGAACCAGTGACCCATCTCCCTCCCCTAAACATGCTTCTGAACCAGTGACCCATCTCCCTCCCCTAAACATGCTTCTGAACCAGTGACCCATCTCCCTCCCCTAAACATGCTTCTGAACCAGTGACCCATCTCCCTCCCCTAAACATGCTTCTGAACCAGTGACCCATCTCCCTCCCCTAAACATGCTTATTTCTGTCTTGGAAATGAGGAAATGGCAGACGAGGGAGGTTAAGTAACTTCCTCAAGCTCACACAGCGAAAATGTGACTGAAGTCGGGGTTGAAAGCTGCTCTTCTTTGATCCTCAGCTCATCTTAGCTGCTAAGCCATCAAAACTACATCAACGTGGTCCGCTTATTACTCACTCGTTAACACTGTCCTTCAATTTCTCAAACAAAAATTCAATAAAAATGTAACTATAAAGAATTTGTGTAAAGGTTACGCTTATGTTCATTCAAATTTCTGGATTTTTTTTGAAAATTATTTCCAGCCTGTTCCCTAGAGAACCTAAAAAGAAGCCTAACTAAAGGAAAAGATAGTGTGTTGAGAGACCAGTTTTCATTGAGGAACTTTATCTTTCTACTCTCATCCCCATAGCAACAAGCATCCCCTAGAAGCTGATTTCTGAAGGGCCTGCTTCTGGATGGCGATGAGGCAGAGAGGTCTAGCACGCTGGCCGCCCCTGCGTGCCCAGCTGAGGTCTGTTCCCTGGCACATCTGCACAGTTGGCAGTCTTTGGAAGGGAAAAAGGAACCCAAAGCCAAATCATCGTCAGGGCTATTCCCCATGTTACCAGCAGCACTGACAGATCCGCACCCTCCCTTCTCTCATCTTTCAGAAGTAGTAAGACTCCATGCTTTAACCAACAGCCAACACATCTAATTCATCCAGCCTTTACTCAGGCTTTGTTTTGTCTACGTCAGCCTCTGAGAATGAGATCTTGACTTGATTTGTTACTACCCCTTATTTGAAAGAGACAGAAACTTTTTGAAGGTTTCGGGTCTCATCCTGTTTTACTTTTTCTCTTGACAATAAACAGGTCTTGGCAGGACTTCATACACAGAAGACATTTTTTAAATGAGCCACACTGTCGTTTATTTTGAGTGACAGGACAATAAACCAGTACTTCTCAGGGTCACTGGGCACTGAGACATCTACAGAGAGGCAGCAGTAGAGAATATCACCAAGCGGGAGCCCCGTCCAACGTGGCAGCCTTTCCAACGTTGACTTCCGAGAAGCAAACACTGCGAGCAACGTCAGTGCTGCCCGGCTGCCATGTGACTTAGTTGAGTGGCAGAGGAGCAGTCTCAGGCTTAATGAGTCTAAGACTCTGGGCTTGAATTCATCAGTTTTGGGGGTTTCTTAATAATGAGAAAGAAATCAAAATTGTCAGCTTTCACAGCTTTAGTCAAAGATGGGAGTGCCATAGAGAGGTTGGTTACCCCAGTTTTTCTGTTGTTGTCATGTCCACCTGAATCATTGCATTGCTACTTGTGTCTGAGAACAGAGTGGACAGGCATGCCTTAGGGAGGGCCTATTCGTCAACAGTAATGTGATGAAGATTATTTGTTAACTGTCTACAAATAGAGGTGTGCCCCTCATTGGTTGAGGACTGACCACAACTGACCAAATATCAAACTAAGCAAATCAATAAGATGAGGACATCTGCACCCTTTCACAGACCTTGTGATTTTAGAAATCCTCTCATGAGTTGGAGATGCCTGGCCCTCCGAGGGAAGACCCTCAGAGAAAGATCCAGTTGGATGAGCCTTTTAATTACATTTATTGACCCTTCAGCTGGAAGTCACCCAGTTCCCAGGCAAAGATGCGCAAGGGAGATTTCTGGCTCCACTTTTAATGGAAGTAGAGTGCTGCGGGGGGAAAATAGGGAGACCAGATGTTTGCAAGGCCATAGAGTCTCTGGCTGCACTACCATGGGGCCATCTGAAGGCAGCACTGTCCCAGTAAGTGTGATCCTGTTTAGAGTCCTCAGCTAAGCACTTTGTTGCTACGCTGGCATGTTGTAATTCCCTGGAATTGCCTTGCCCAAGACGAGAACAAAGGCTTCGAGAATAAACAATTTGGTTAATTGAGTTTGAAAGACAGAATTTCAATAAGGGAACAATAAAGGTGCAATAAGAAGGACATTTCAAAATTCGAATAAAACTCAACAAGATGGTGGTTTAAACCCGGCAGACAACGACAAAAACAACAGCAAGGCGCCATGACGTCACAGCGCACAGCTGGGAGCCTGCTTAGGAATGTGACTGTGGAAAACAACTTACAGAGCCTTTTAGAAAACTGTTTATACAGCTTCAGTATTTTCCTATTATCTTTAATTAAAGGGTAACTGAGTTACTGTGTACTTTGTAAGCATTTACTGGACATAGTGACCCTAAGGAAGTCACCTAATTATTTGAGCCATGACCTCATTCACTGTGAGATGAGAATTCTAACACCTACCTTGCAAGGTTAAGAAAGGATAAGAAATGAGTGTGTATGTGTGTGTATGTGTGTGTCCTTAGCTTGTTTGGCCTGCTGTAACAAACTGTTATAGGAAGAAAGGCTTAAACAATATATATTACATGTTGACTAATATACTATATATTAATACCTTTATTATACTTACGGAGGCTGGAAGACAAGGTGTCTGTTGGTTTTGTTCTTTCTAAAGTTTCTCTCCTTACACTGTAAATACCTGCCTTTTCTCTGCGTCTTCAAGGAGTCCTCTCTTCCTGCACACTTTTTTCTCTGGCATCTCTTGAGCAACCATTGGCTCCTCTGATAAGGACACACCAGATGTGGGATTAGTGTCCACAGTAGCAGTTTCACATTAATTGAATTAGATCTTAGCATCTCCCTACAGTAACTTACTAATGTTCTGAGAATTTAGCTTCAAAAATGTGAATTTCTGAAGAACAGAGTTGAGATGATAACACTGTGGCATGTGCGTATGTGGCATGTGTGTGTGCAGAGGGAGAAAGATACGCTATCGTTCAGGACTATTGTTCACAGCAGATGTCAAACAGTAATAAATCTCCCTCTGAGGGGCATTATTATTGTTGTTGCTGTTGTCATACAGTTTGATTTCATATCAAATATCTAACACGAAAATTATTATTTTAATAATTTGTGTACAGCTGGGGAAAGGATAATGACAAGATAAAATGTGTCACCCATATGAGACGATTGTATCTGCATGAAGCAGGGTGCTCCCCTCAGATCTTCTAAGCCTGTGTTGTTTCCTTTCCATTCTGCTGCCACCAACTATTTGAACAGTGATCATAGAATTGATTTCCTTGTTAAGTTCATGACTGTCTTGTCCCAAAGTATTTATATATATTGATTTTAAAAAAGCTGTCCTTTAAGGGGCTCACCAAATAATTAGAGTCTCCTCTAATTACAGGCAAATTCTATTCTAGTCTGTGAATTTATCTAATGGTCAATAATTTGAAATCTACACCAAGGAAAATGTTCAAGATATTTGCTTTATTTCTGGGAAATTCATTTTTTGTTGATTTTTTTCATCATATTGTCTAGAATAGCAGCCCACAGACAGAAATTCACTTATTTTCTCACCAGTAAACCTATCAATATACCTTCCTACCAATGCACCCTCCCTCTGCCCCATCTGAATCTTATCCAAGGTGTACTGTTAGCTCCATTCTCAAGAACTGTTTTCCTGCCACCATCTTGCTTCTCTCTGATATGTCAACTTCTCCCTTCTCCCTTCCTTGTATCATTTGCACAGAGCACAGGCACATTTTAACATTGCTTTAAGAGAAAGAAAGTAACTTCCTGTTTAGAGGCTCTCACCATTGCCCTATTTCTTTTTATCATGTCCTTGTAAGATATAAAAAGTATACACAGCCGTTAGTCCCCGTTTCCCAACCTCATTAATGCCTCAACACGATGCAGTCATGTTTTCCTCTCCCTCCTCCACCAAAGTCCTTCTTGGTCATACTGTGTTCTCCCATGCACAGCTCTTAACTACAGGCCCATGAGCTCCTCTCTCAGCCTCCAGATCAGCACATTCAACTTGTTGTCCTGCCTGCATCCCAGGCCACTACAGATGTCCTTGTTTGAGCCCTCTTTAATAATCTCAGTGATTCCAAATATGGAAGAAAGCTCAGAGTCCAGGTTCCCAAAAGTATGAATATTCTTGCACTTAATTATGGGTTAGGTATAAAGAAGTGGGCTTTCATATATAAGCACAGATGCTGTCCAATGTACCATATGCCTTTCAAGGTTTATTTATCCTGCTGCTTAAATGGTGTTTACTTTCTCACTTGGTTTGTTTTCCTATTTGAAAACAGCTGTCAGACTTGCTTTTGTATGGTGTATGGGTTTGTATGGTGTATGTGTCTGTATCTCACAAGCTATGTCAAGTGCTCACTTCCCCACCATTCTCCTTTATAGTTGTACAAATGTTCTTGTGTCAATACTCAAGAACGAGGTGAGACCACAATTGGGCATCTAGGATCCCGATACGATTAATAAGAGAAAATTATTGGAAGATTGTAACCCGTTGGTGGTGTGGTGATGATTATTACAAAGGAGTTTGACTGACTTGTCCACATTCTTGCTTTCAGTAGACAGGATCAGTTCTCACACCTGGTGCTACTTCTGATTAGCAAACATGCAGATATCATTCTAATAGTTCGGGAACAAATGGGGCTAGAGATCTGAACATGGTTATCTCTTTTTTATTATAAGACTGTGTTAGCTGCCAATGGAGTCAACTGTACTCAATAATAATAATGATATTTATAACCTTATATAAGCAGAACTCCACATATTTATCATGGCCAGACCAGTAGCTTAGGAATATCACTAGTGACTCAGGCTGTCTTTAGAAGTCCTCTTTTAGCTTCATCTAAAGTTTGTTTCTCCTGATAATTACAAGTTTGTTGAACTAACTTAAGAACATTTCAAAATACATTATTTGCGAAAGGACCTCTGAAGAAATGTATGAGGAAGAAAAAGTTGAAAAGCCCTTGCCCAAAGAGATATTGCCTTGTATCTCCTGGACAAACCTGGCTATATCCTGACCCACCCATGTGCAATTCTTTGCAGCAATGAACTTTCATTAATACCATAAACCTTTCCGGAGTTCTCAATTCATGGGAAGAGTGGAAAAGGGAGTATTAAAGGAGGAATTTCAAATATTTCAGAGACAGTAAAGAGGGGGTGGGCCTCACAAAGTCCAAATGGTGGTTGTAAAGGAGTAATTTGGTTGTGGAGTGAGAACCGTACCTTTGGGTTCATGTGTTTCACTGAAACACTATCTCCTTCTCTCCCCAAGTCTCACTTTGTGGGGAAAATGTTTTATCAGTTCTTCATACATGCTTCTTCTGTTTCCAGAAGTCTTATTAGCTACTATGTTGGCAAGAACCTTAAATTAAATATGCTTCCTGTGGAACTGGGAATGCTTAATTATCCATCATTCAGTCTGTGACTGCTCTGTGTAGGATTTCCAATTCTTCAAAAGTTGCTGGTATGCTCAGGGATGGAGCTACTCCCAAACCATCCACAGGCTCATGCAATTTTAAATGTTCTCCTTAGAAACAGGTTGTCTGAGCTGTGTAATCCCTGATGGTCGCCAAGCGGCAGAACATCTTCCATGACTTCCCTTGTTAATGGCAGCCGCGACTCAGATGCTCTGTGCGGTCTCATCTTGCTCTTATTTATAGAATATTTTCAAATATGCTCACCTTGCTCTTCTCTATGGCTATAAAACAGTCTTGTTTTCAAATGGCATTGCAATGCCTCACTGTAAGGTCCCTCGCTGTGCTTCACATCTGGTTATGCAGTAGATTAGACGTAATCTGTCATGCAATGGTAACATGGAAATAGAGTCCAACTCTGCTCTCCTGACTTTGGATTGTTCTTTATGACAGGCACATCAAAAGGACTTTTAAATAATGACTCCCAGCCTTTTTCCAACTTCTCTGGTTTCTGGGGTTACCCATGGGATGTCATTAGTGCTGTCATCTCTGTCCTTCGGTTCATGGTGGACAAGAGTCTATTCATGCTGGTTCTGCAGGTGACACCAGCCTGCCTTCCTGAAAATACTCTAGGTATTTCCTCTTCATGCTTGTTACTTCTTGGAATTTAATAAAGCGAGAAAAAAAAGAAAAACAATAACACTTCTCATCTTTGCCGAGTTGACAATTAACTAATTAGCCCATTAACTCATTGAACCATATTTGTACCTGGAAGTTCTGGGCTTTGGGAGGTACATTAATCCTTGAAGGCCACTGGAGCAACATTTGCAGCTAATGGGCTCATGTCCCTAACTTACTACCAGGCAGAGACGACTAGAGTATTGTTAGGAAATAGAAGCCATTAATCCTCACTGCACCCAGAGGGGCAGGTGAGAATGACTTTGCACAAACTGATAAGAGAGTGTGTTTAGTTTGTTTTTTCTCTTTCTAAAGACCAGAGAGAGAGAGAGAGAGAGAGAGAGAGAGAGAGAGAGAGAGAGAGACTCAGATTTAAAGGCAAAATTAGGACTTGGTTTTTCTGAAAAAGCAGACATATGTTTGAATTTGAAATCTTGCCACAGTTTGGTTTTTATTAATAGTTTTATGTCCAGTTTTTCGAGGAGGGGTAGGCAGGAAGCTTTGTGCTAGGGCATGCACAATGGCATCTTGCCAGTAGGGAAATAATGCTGATTCTGGTTTTACTCCATAAGTCTTAAACAAGCACTTAATAAATAAGATGGCATATACTCCACTTGTTTATATGTTGATGTAGAAGCCGATTCTCCTAAAGAGACATTTCTGACATCATGCTAGGAGTGGGAGAGTCAATGGTGAGGTAAATGGGTCCTCTCAGCCGTCACAGTTCCTCTGAGTGAAAGCTAGCATCCTGAACCGGCACCCGGCATCCGAGGGCTGATAAACCTGCAGGTTGGAGAGATGGAGCAGGTGCTGTATCTGTATCTCCAGAGGTCTCCGCCCTGCTGTGCTGAGTAAGATTTGGAGTAGAGTAACAAACTCCTGTAAGGCTAGAAATGGGGGGGGGGGAGTGGTGGGGAAGCATGCAACTGGATATATTGGACCACAGAAGAAAGTGGATCTCTATAGAGGAAAGTGGGGGAGATGGTAGCCCCAAATGTCCTCTCTGTGTCTTTGGAGGCTACATGATATGAGGAGGGAGGGCAGTGGTCTGCCCCTGAATATTTAAGGGCAAAGACAGGGACTTAAACAATTTACTCAAACTCATGTTTACTGCACACAGAGACCCATTAGATCTCATGGGCTCGGTGTCTGCCGGCTTCCCTTTCTTAACCCCAAAGATTAATCACAGTCACTACTGGGAATAGAGGGACGTTGACTTTCTCTTTCCTTAATAATGAGATCAGACACCTTACTTTCATCAGTATTCTGCGTGATTCTGAGGTTGCCCATGCTTACCCAGCTCTCCAGAAATCCTTGCTTTTGCCCCAGTTGTATCATCTGTGCTCTAGGGGTCCTTCCTGCAGCATCTGTGCAGAATGAGAAGGAACATTTTCATTGCAATAGAAAGAGTAGCACGGATCGTGATAGAAGCCACATTAGCCACTTGGAGGGTTTTGTGAAGAAACTCACTAAAAGAGAAACTTTGGGAGTATTTTACAAAAACAAGAGTCACCATAAAAGGGTGACTCAGAGATGACCTCAACTAGGCCCCTTTTGGTACTGACCACTTCACCCCTTCATGTCCGGTCCTCCCTTCTGCAAACACATACGCAAATGTATGCAAGTATTAATGACTCACCTTGTTTTGCAAAGGTTGGAAGCTACTTGCTAAAGCATGTGCAGCCATGAACTCAGAAATATGTAAAGGAGAAAATTGGTTTAAGGAAAAGCTAAGATTAGAAAATTACAATGAAGCTAAGATTATATTTTTACATAGAGTAAGTGTACCTGCTGTCTATGACTTTGAACATGTCTTAGAGTTTCATAATCCTAAATGCCAAGAGAGGAAGATGATGACGATGATGGCCATAGTGACAGCACAAATGGACCACAGCACAGCTGTGTGCCAAGCGCTGCTGAATCAGCTGTGCACTGACATTCTGTGCACAGCCTCTCCCTTAGTGGAAGAGACAGTTGCTGTGGTATCCTATCTTTCCTTCGAGGTGAGGAAGAGTCAGTTATTTGAAAAGAATAACAATGCTTTTCTACATAAGCAACACATAGAACTTGGTATTTCTCCCTGGTCTCCACTAAGAGGTCCCTGCGTTGTAGCCACCGATTTCCAGTGGGTCTAAGACAGCATGCTCAACTTGCAAAGTTCCTGCTTGACTTTTGTATCTCGATGACCGCCATTTGAATGTAATTATTGAGAAACTGCACAACTGCACCTGCTTTATGTAATCCACATCTCTACATAGTTGCAGCCTTTAAAAACGCTTGCAGAAGGTCTGCTTCAGGGTCTCTGCTAGCATTTTATTCAACTTTCAAATGTGTGGAATTGCAGGTGTTTCTATAGGTCAACTATAAGGTAATGGCTAGAGGTATGGTTGAGTCTACCTTATAAATGAAGGAGACAACAGAACACAAGAGGAAACCAGTCAGTGTAAATTTACCCAGAGAATGACCAACACTTTTTCACAGAGTAATCTGAATAATTTCTCAGCCCCAGGACAATGGATAGCTGAAGTTCAGTTAGCTTCTGTATTCATAAGCTCATAGAAATTTTAGGGAGTATTTTTCACCTCTTAGAAACATATGGGAAACAAAATAGATCCCCCCCATCCCAGAGCATATGATCCAGAATTGAAGTAAAGCAGAGTGACCCCTAGGGAGTACAGATTTATGGGCATTGAGTGGAACTGGGGATAGATGAGAGAAGGCTTTCCCAGAAAATGGCATTTAAGACCAAATTGGAAAGAGTATTGCAGTCCAGTAGGGTTACAGCTACTATAATCTGCCTGGAAAAACATCAAAGCAGATGTTATGAAATAGTTAGGTAGGTCAATAGGAGACATCAGTGGCAGTAAGTGCGCGCTACAGCATGCAAGCTCTTGGTGATCAGCTTTCAAAGTGTACCTTTAGTAGCTGAGTGAGGACCAGTATCTATTTTTAACAATCATGCATCAGTTTGCTGTTGAAAGCTCAGTTGCAGACTCGTGTGAGACTCATGTTCTCAGGCTTGGACAGATTCTAGCATGTGTACACATTCTCTAACATGATTTCTGCTACATCTGAATCTTCACTCAGGATGACTGCCTGTGAAAGACCCTTCCACAGGCTTCTCCCCTGGAGCAAACATGTAAAAATAAGTAAATAAATAAATAAGAGCAGGGGGCTTGAATCAGAAATACATGGCAGGAACGATGTTTCAGTCAGCTGTGCAACCTTGATTTAGTGACTTGGATTCTCTCTGCCTTTAATTCCAAGCTTCTGGAAAGTGGAAGTGGCCGTCTTAGTCGGTTATGAAGAGCTAATGTCCAGAGATGTCCAGAGAATGGTTTCCAGAAATGTACATGACTGTGTTGGTTAGCATACCTCCAAAGTCTGTTGTCCCCAAGGCACTCTGATTCCTCCAGGATCACTGCAGGCTACGGTGATCTCTGTGAAACCCTGTGCTAAAGTTCTAGCTTCTCCAACCCCCAGATTCAATACTGTTTGGAAACAAGGTGGTTGTACGCGACTAGATGCGTGACGTGTCGTTGGTCTAAGTGACGTGATGTGATGCAGGATGAAGTCACTCTGGTCTAGGTGATGTGGATGCTGTGACATGTCCCTGGTCTAGGTGACGTGGATGTGATGTATCATGAAGTCACGTGGGTCTAGGTGACTTGGATGTAATGCAGGATGAAGTCACGCTGGTCTAGGTGAACTGGATGCTGTGATGTCACGCTGGTCTACACTCTGACTCAGACACGCGCATAACGTAAACTTAAGACAGAGGTTGGGAGTGTAAGCTGTAACGCTAAGCGGAAACCATCCGAACTGGAAGGTAGCCTTCCTGCCACGTGTTGAGTCTGACCTGAGAGCCGTGAGAGGCTCCTGTTTATTCCATTCAGTCTGTGGTACCTTGAAGTAGTAAGTTGGAAAATGGTGTCCCTCGTCCCCAATCCCAGGGCATACCTCACCCTTCCACACTCTCTTTTCCACCTCAGTTTGTTCTCTGAACTTCATTGTTTATCCAGTTTTCCAATTCCACAATTTCCCAGCTACTCTCCTGTCTGGCCTCCCTATGCCTCTCTCACTCAAACATAAAGAACCCTCTTTTGCCCAAGCTAAGTAGAGTTGGGGTCTTTAGATTGCCATGAAGATCACAGTTTTTGGGTTTTTTTTGTTTTTTTTTTTTTTTTTTTTTTTTTTTATTGTGCCATCTTAGAAATCCCTACATACCCCTGGCCTTGAACTCTGTGTTCGTCTTGCCTAAGCTTCCCAAGTACTTTGCAATTTTAGGCATAAGCTTTAAGCATACCCAGCCTTTTAAAATAATTTTGACAAAATTAATGTTATATTAAAATATTGGACTACATTTTTAAAACCATATTTTCCTGACAACCAATGTCTTCATCTGTTAAAGAGGGTTATTTAACTTAGGGCTGTTATAAACATAAAAGTGTTAGTCAGCAGATATGTGTTAGCACCAGATATTGGTGCTCATTATTTGTCAGGTACTCTGCAATGTGTTTGGATACATGTGAAATTCTTACAAGGGCTTCATAAACTGCGGCTGCTTTTTAAACCAGACTGAAAGACTGGAGTTTGAAAAGATTGCCAGAAGAATTCAACAGACTACATGAGGATTGCAGCTCCAAAGAGCAATGAGCGTTTGTAACAGTGGGACAAAATGAAAATGCCATATTATGGATGTCATATTTTAACTGTAATTTAGAAAGGTAATCAATGCCGAGATATGCTATTAAGTATCTATTATGGGCTCTTAACTGTGGTTGAATAACTTCCAAAAAGATACAATTCTGGGTCTCAGGGGATACAAGACATATATACATGAAATAATAACTTAGAAAATGTGTCAGTCTGACAGTACCAAAAAACTGGAACAGAAAGTAAGAACAAAGGAGAAAAGAGACCACTGCTGTCCAGCTGGGCCCTGCTGGAAAAGCAACAAAAGAATGATTTGAGCTCAGTATTTAAAACTGAAAGAAAAGAATTTTTGATCGTCATGAGTGCTTTTAACCATTCTCCCCATCCCATTTGAGCCGCAGAATTGCCTTCCCTGACTTCGCTAACGTTTGGTGGTACCATGTGACTATTTCTGATGAATGAGTGGGAGGTGACTGTAGCATGCATGGCTTCCAGGACAACTCAGTGTACACCCAGGAGCCCTCCTACCCTCTGGGTCTCGCCGGCAGCACGGTTTCAGATGGCTGCGGTCTCTGCAGATGCGCTAGCTTCCTGTTCGTTCTGATAGCGCTTGCATAAAAGCAGCCTTGGTTGTTGTGAGAGTCAGAGACAGGCTAGGAGATGCTCGGAACCAGCCAGGTTATTCCTACTGAAGGAGTGCTTACAGAACAGGGGAAAGAGAAAAGATGGGCCCAGGAGTCTGGAAGCCATCAATAGGTCAGTTTTTTGAAAAGCTTAATTTTGAAGAGAAGGCTTTAAAAACAAAGAAACAAACACCAAGGGAACCTGCATTCCAGCTAACCTCACAGTAGATTAAGACCTGGGAGCCTCTTTGGGAACCTGCTGAACCTACTGTTGTCTTGAAGATAAGGCAGATTTGAAAGTCAATGGTGAGGGAAATGATATAAAGCATTCCAAGGGAAAAAAGGAGGAAGCCAGACATGAAACTTCAGGACGTCAGGGTGGAAATGGAATGGGGAAGGAGAAAAAGCTTTCCCAAAATGCTGACAGCACTATCTTTGAAGCCACCAGACAGAACACAACAAGGCACATGCTAGCTTGTAATTGAAAACATGAATTCACTCTTAACTATGTGAGCTATCGCCTTGATATTTTACACTGAGAAAAGGCTCTTGAACCTAGGATTGAACATACATCATGTGTGAGTTATAGCTCTTGTTAGCCCTGTAATAATGTATTTCTTTTTTAAAAGTGAAGTCTAGTAATAAAATCTTTATTGTAATCCAATGCTAACATGACTCTTCCTAACTAAGAATTATGCTTGGTATTTAAGCAGCCCTAGAAAAGATTCAGGCTAAGCATTCTCAGGGATAAGATCAGCAAGAAGAGCACCCTTGTGGATGAATGATTTTGAAGGGTGTCTAAAAATATGAGATGTTTTATCCTCTCATAATATATATGTATGTATATATATATAGTAACTTCAAATAAAGTATATACTGTTTATGTATAAATATTATATATAAACAAATAATAAATATTTTATATATTTAGTTTGACGCTAGTAGTTTTCAACTTTAACAGTGAAAGTCATTAGAAATTGTAGAAGATGTTTGCTCAGCAGCTACAGGCCCTTACAGAAAATTTGAAGATCCCGGGACCCCACATGGTAGAAGGAGAAAAACCACTCCATAGGTTGCCTCCTGACTCCCTGTAACTGTGCCACGGCAGGCATGTACGCGCACACACACACACACACACACACACACACACACACAATTTACTCTTACTCACATTCACACACATGTAATTGCATTTCTATGTAGAAACCTTAAATCCCATGTAGAGGGACCCCGAACCACATGTCTCGGGAAGCAGACTCTCACACGCTCACCGCTAGGATGCTGCCATGGTGATGTGTAGAGAGTCCACAGGCCAAACCCAAAAGGACACGCTGCAGACTCTAAGCGCTAATACCTGCCCACAAGCTCCAAGAGGCCAGGACTGTTGATTTTTGGCCCTGATCTTAACTGTAATTCCTGTACGCACAAGACACAGCTGTGGAAGGCCCAAGGACACTTGCGCTGCAGCAGGACTAATATCTTTTTTTTTTTAATCCTGGTCTCACTGATCTGTGATGAGACTGTGAGCGCTTAGGGCCCCCGAAGGCTGAAGACAATGACACCTTCCTTCCCTAGGCTTATGTGGCCTTCATGAGGTTCCAGGTGCCTCGAGCCAGGAATTCAGAGTACCATTAGCACCTATTAGCACCTATCACAGTTAGGATGTAAGAATGTTGGTGCTGGAACTCCCAATCAAGGAGGAAGAACATGTCCAATAGGAATCCAAGTTCCATTTGACCGGGGCTGGTGTGGCTGAGATCAGGTGAGGACTGACTGGAAATGCGGCTTAGACCTGGAGTGCACACTGAGACTCGTCTTGTCCACGGCATCAGAGAAGAGCATGTAAAGGGGAGCCCAGTTACGGTGGCTTTGAAGGTCACTGGCCAGCCCTTCCTCTAAATGAGGGCGAAATTTCATCCCAGGCTCTGATCAGTATTAGAAATCCTTCCCTCTCTCCTTCAACATGAAGGAGGGAAACAGTATAGAAGTGAGAAGGAGGAAGCAGGCCAATGTCATCCCCTTACCTGGCTCCAGGGAGGCCAGCCTTTGCTGCTAAGACTTTGTGGATGACACTCTGTTCTGAGCCTGCTGTGTTGTGTCTCTCTGAGTTCTCACTGGAAACCTTGGAGGTTGGTACTATTTTTATCACCATTTAGACCCAAGAAAAGCAAAGCTCCAAGAAGATTAAATCATTTACTCCAGTAAAGCGGTGTCAAAGCTTGTCTTCTGGCTAATGAGCAAATCTTAAAAACCATGTTTAAAATGGATTTCTAGTTAAGTTGATTGTAGAGAGGAAGCTTTTGTTGCCCTGGGTGCTGTGTGTTTGCTGCTGAGGTAGTGGGGGTGCTGGGGTTGGGGGTGAGGATTCATGGAACTTAGTGTAGCCAAAGGCTCCGGCAGTTTTTCCTTTCACTTGTGTTAGTCAGAAATAAGAAACGAAGATTCAAGTTTCCCCATTGTCTTAATTAAATACCTCTCACAAACAACACACTCAGCACAACAGGGCTACCTAAGACTACATCCTCTAAAGACCTCCCAGCGGCATGAGGTCTGCTTAGCAGAAGTGATAAGGGAAGAGTACTGGGGAGGAGGGAGGAGGAGGCCCCTGGATGGTGAGTGAATCTTTTCCTTGTTAATGAAGTGAAAGAAACATTTTTACTGGTATAAAAGCCAACTGCAGAAATGAAAAGCCTTTCTTGCTCCTCACCTTAGGCCTGTGAAAGAAACATCCATTCAGCACGTTAGGTAGGAAGCGATAAGGCGCCGTCAGGAGCCTGGGCCTGCGCTGTCTTGGCAGAGACGACCAAGGAGAAATGGTCCTATGTTTAAAGGTCTTTTCTACTTCTGATGTGATGTGGGCCCTGTTCCTGAATCGTCTTTGAATCAGAACGGCAATTCTTTTTTACTCACTTGGCTGGAGTGTTAAAAAAAAAAAAAATCTTTGGGAAATGTTTAATAAATGCCTTGAGCTCTATGTAAATAGGAAAAATGTAGTTATTTGTGAAAAGACTATCAAAGAAGAATGTAATATTATTCAACTTCTGCTGTGTTGGGAAGCAAATGTGCTCATTCCATAGTACAAAAAAAAATGGAAATATTTCATTGAATGGAACATTCAGTGGCTGCAGCATAGTAAGTATTCAAAAATCTTTTACACAGATTAAGGAATTAAAAAAAACATATGAATAGGAAATTTCACTAAAAACAAATGAGAATGTGATGCATACATAATAACCACTTGTTCTTACAATTGGAATTTATTTCTATTAGATTGTGTATTCAGTTGCCTGGGTTAGATCCTCAGCACACATTAAATTAAATCGAACACTACTCCTTTAGACAAAAACAAATAACAACAACAAAAACAGAAAACAACATAGGCAAACAAAAAGAATGTGCCCAGAACAGACATGAGTCATGTGAAGAATGACAGCAGAGAGTCCATGTGTTCAAGGGACAACTGCTTGAGTCAGCAATGTCAATCTAGCAACATGGGTGCTCTGATGACATCTAAAGGACTTTAGGATCTCTGTGTTCTGGCTGGAATACAGACATGCCCTTAGTACATACCTTTAATCCCAAACAAGGAAAGTAAGTTTAGTGTATAGAAGGAAGCAGCCATGTTTGAAAAATGGCATCTAATTGAGGGACAGACATAGTGACTAATCAGAGAAAGTTTTGACTCCTATATACCCAACTCTCATGGGAACAGACAAGAAAGAGAAGCTACTTGAGAGCAGCACAGTAGAGTTCAGACAGTAGTCTAGGGTAAAGGAGAGAGAGTAGCAAAGACAATACAGGTGAAAACAGAATGAGGCAGAAAATGAGAAAGAGCCAGATGATTAGGACATACTATCAACGTTAGTATGAGGCCAGGCAGAGAAATTCAGTCGGAAGCCAAGAGAAGCCAGTTTGAATCAGTCAGCTTGGAGAGGAGCTTTGAGCCAGAACAGCTGAGTTGAACCAGCCAGCCAGAGTTCAGAACTAGAAAGGGTGAGCTTATTCAGCAGTGAGCCTCCATGACACAGTTACATAAGGGGAATAAAAGTTACCTTTACATGGTAGCACATGAGTGGTGCCTGGGGTACATACCCTTCCTAAGTTAATGCCAGGATCCCATTAAATTTCGGGATCACCCTTGCCCCTGATGTGAGGAATTCAGAGATCCCTTCCTTGACTCAGCTAAAGAACTTAGACCTTCTCTGTTTTTATGCTCCGTTCTTCCCCAGGCACCAGGTGTTTCCTTATCTAGCAAAACTTGCTGGTGGGTAGGGGTGAACATGCAAGGGCTATTTATGTGATAGATTTTCACAGAAGCAAATCACAAAATTATCTTGAGGCAAGTCTGTCTTCAAATCTCTGTTACTGTGCCTGCAGAAAGTTCCGCACAGCCAGGGCTCCCAGCGTGCCGTCCACGTGATGCCAGACCAGGGCTCCCAGCGTGCCGTCCACGTGATGCCAGATATATCATCCCCTTTTGCCTCCTGCAGCTTTTCCTTCTTTTCAGTTTCCGCTCTCAAATTCCACCTTCCAAACTCAACGTCACTTCTTCCAGAAAGCAACCCAGCAGACATTGTTGACCAGAAAGTATTTTCCTGCAAAGAAGTCTAAAGATGACTCTTTGAAAGCCTCTCAGCAGTGTGTTCCTTCCTGCTAGGGCATGGGGACACAGGAGGGCCAATTGCCTGCAACAGTCATCAGCTAACTCACCATTTCTTTTTATTCTCCAACGTGGAGATGTCTGTTGCTCTGGCTATTAGGGGAAGCTCTGCACATCATAAAGTTTTTCAACAATGATGGTGTCCTTCCTTTTTTTTGGATATAAATTGTTATCTTTGTATTAAAAAAATAATTAAGGAAAACAAAAGATACACACAAAACATATACATACATGAGTGCGTGTGCGTGCACACACACACACACACACACACACATGCACACACATAATCTTAGGTTTCAGTCTTGAACAGAAAGGACACATTTTTCATAACTTCCTTAGGATCTGCTTCGAAGTTCTATGTACCAGGCGAGAATCACACATTAGAACCCCAGGGAACCTGGCTTAGAACTGTGAGTTTTTGTCATTAAAGTTGCTGGAGCTCAGGTGGTCACAAGCTGCACTTTCTGAGCCCTCTACCTGGGAGATCAGCTATGCCTCCTTGATGTTTTTTGTTTTTTTTTTCCTTCCTGGTCTGGCAGAGGAACTATATTTAAAGCCCTTGCTTCTGAAACAGTTGGGTATCAAGATCAATTTTGCAATTTCCTTCCAGAAAGATAGTAGCTTAAGTGCAGGGTGACCAACCCCACAGCTATCCTAGCATCCAAAAAAAAAAAAAGAAGAAACCCAAAAATAGGAAGAAAATGGGGGAAGCACAGAAAAGGAGTTTGATGTGGACTCTAAATTCCACCTGAGGACAGCTGGCCCCACAGAAGGTAATTTGGGCTGATTCGAGGTCTTAAGCCAGCCTCCTACGCTGCCACTCCTGTCTTTGCAGTGGAAGACAGGCCAAACAAGTATTTTTCATTTTTGAGTGAAAGCTTTCCTTCTCTCTCCAGCAATGGGCAAGCTCTCACCTCCCCCGTGGGGATGAGACAGTTAGCACACTCCATCCTACTGTGCACAGCTCCAGTTATGCGCTGCCTTTGGTCGTACCTTCAGTCTCAAAGGCCTTCGGACTTTACAAGGGGCCTTCACGCTAGCTTAAAGTTCTGAGCTCCTTCACTGGAATAGTTTTTTAATAGAAAAATCCAAAAGCAAATACAGAGCTTGCACAATGTCACCGTCGCAGTGTCTCCACAGGTGCAATGGCTGGGCTCACAGCAGTGAGCGCTGACTGGTTCCCTACACCAAGCAACAGTCGAGAGGTGCCCTACACCTAACTAGCATTTCAGAGTGTCACGGTTTGGTTCACGCCCAGCTGTGACTTTCCTTTTGTCTTTTCATCTTTCTTGGAGTTGTTCATTGTCTTTGTTTTTATCACTTAAAGTTAAGATAGATTTTCTGACTTTCTCTTTACTATGTAAATTATTCGACCATGTATTTTCATATTTGTTGTTTCCCCCAGACATATTTCCCTTAAAGATATCCAGGTTATCCTGAGACCTTCTGAGATGTTTCCCTGTGGCCTAGCTTAATTCAAGGGTCTGTGATTTTTTTATTCCACCATTAAATAAATTCCTTTTTTTCTTTTCAAATAATTTTTTCTACAGGGAATGTAGGAGCTTTAAAGGTTCTAAACACATCTTGGGTTTGTTGTTGTTATTGTTTATTTGTTTTTAATTTTACCTGAGCACTTAGCCAATGGCCTGGCCAGCCATAGAATTCAATGTCTACACTTTGTCCCCTTGAAAGTTTGGACCTGTGGATATATTATTTCCAGCCTCTGGGAGTCTTATGAGAAAATTATGGGAAATGTGAATTTTTTCTTGTCATTAATCCAGAAGATTTTCTATCTTGATTTTTTTTCTTGGGATTCTAAGATTTTATTTACACTCTTAAGCTCTTTAGGCCTTTTCAATTTGAGCATATTGTTTTCAGGCTTAGGAGATATTGTGTTTTTATATTCATTATTTTTCCCTTTTGGTTTCATGTTTCTCTTTTTGGGGAAATTTCCTTCAAAATGAGTTTTGGTCTAAAGACTCAATGTCTTTGTCTCTTAAATTAAATTCTTAATTTTGTGTGTCTTTTTTCCTTTGTATCTAGTAGGCTGCCTGGTCCTCACCATTTATCTACTGATTTATTTTCTAGGACTGTTGGGGACATGTAAATGACTGCAGACCAGTGTCTAAGAGCCCTTTTCTCCTGTGCATGCCCCTTACTCTCATTCAATAGAAACAGTGATGTTTTGGGCAGCCATCATATCCCCAAGCTCTCTTTAATGTATTAAATCACCTATTTCTTCCAGATAATGTATTAAATAATGTATTAAATCACCTATTTCTTCCAGTCTGCTTATTAATTTTCCCTAAGATATTTAATAATTCATGATGTTTGTATTACAGATAAAAGGGAACTTCATTACTGTGGACAGTTAGAGCAGGGTACTTCTATCATGTGTTTTTCCAAAAAATATGTCTTTGTATTAGCTTCCCAAGGCTGCTACCACAACAGTATTATGAGGTAGCTGCTTAAGCAGCGAGGATTTATTCACTCACAGTTCAGGACTCTAGAAGCCCAAAGTTGTTATATAGAAGTTGGTGCTACCTGGAAAGATCTGTCCTGAGATGTTCTTAAGGCCTCTGGCAGGTCAGGCTTTCTTGGCTTGTAGACCTCCAAATTTCTCCAGTGTACTCATTTTTCATCTTCCCTCTAGGCCTACCTGTCTTTATCCAAACTTTTCATCTTTCTAAGGGTAATCATCTTATTAGATGAGGGTCCACTCTAACGCCTTCACTTAGCTTCATTACCTACAGAACTAGTTTTTCCAACAAAGGTTTCATCCACAGATACCAGCTGAACATTAATTTCCTTTGTGGAAGGGAGAGGTCATCCAGTCTAGCCCACAACACCTCTCACTGGGTAGATCAACGATGTCTTCGTTTAACTTATTTTATGGTCAACATGAATTTCAAAGAAATAAATTCGAACTTTAATCGATGTGACTTTTTCAAAGGCAAAATCTGTGTGGTTCTACTACCTGCTGATTGATGTGCCTTCTCCCCACCAGGCTCTACCTGCTGGGGGTGAGCTCTTTTCCCTTATTGAGCTACTTCAGTTCTAACCACCTTCCAGAAGGGCCTGTCTGTATGCCAGTACTGAGCAGAGGTTTCTGGTCTGTACTTATAAGCCATAGGCTAGACTAAATAACCAAATCATCATTGGAGTTTTCTAACAAGAGAGCTCAAGAGAGAAGATTAGAATGAATACTTGAATGAAAAACACATTCTGGGATGGCGTGGGAAAGCACGGAGTGACACACAACTAGATTAAGAGGAAGGGTGCATATCCATGGCCAGCAGCTTCAGAGCCATCCTCAGCATGTTCCTGAAAGCTCGAGAGCCACCGTTTCTAAAAAGACATGACCAGAATAAATTAAAGAACAGGAAACAGGACAGGAGCCTACTACAGAGGGTCTCTGAAAGACTCTACCCAGCAACGTATCAAAGCAGATGCTAAGACTCTTAACCAAACTTTGGGCAGAGTGCAGGGAATCTTATGAAAGAATGGGATGATAGAAAGACTTGGAGGAGACAGGAGCTCCACAAGGAAAGAAAAAAATTTGGGCCCTTTTCTGAGACTGATACTCCAACCGAGGACCATGCATGGAGATAACCTAGAACCCCTGCACAGATGTAGCCCATGGCAGCTCAGTGTCCAAGTGGGCTCCCTAGTAAGGGAAACAGGAAACTGTATCTGACATGAACTCAGTGGCTGGCTCTTTGATCACCTCCCCCTGAGGGGGGAGCAGCCTTGCCAGGCCACAGAGGAAGACAATGCAGCCAGTCCTGAAGATACCTGATAAGCTAGGGTCAGATGGAAGGGGAGGAAGACCTCCCCTATCAGTGGACTTGGAGAGGGGAATGGAAGGAGATGAGGGAGGGAAGGTGGATTGGGAGGGAATGAGGGAGGGGGTACAGCTGGGATACAAAGTGAATAAACTGTAATTGATATAAAAAATAAAATTTTAATTAAAAAAGAAGAGACCAGCATCACTTGGTAAAATGTTCGAGCAAGTGTTTCCTGAGAGTTCAGAGAAGCTATGTTAAGGTCTCCTTGGAAAAAAAAAAAAAAAGAGCAGCAGGGAGATGCTAAGCTGGAGCCTGAACTTCATGAACCACTGACTTTCAAAAACATTGGCTAAAAAATTTGTGCATTGAGATTGAGTTCATTTAGCACTGGAGGTGTTTGCCAAACAGTAAGTGGTTTTCTGAGGAGCTTTGCTGTGGGGAACACACCTTGGGGACCTGGAAATGCTGGCCTTCCTGAACCAGAGATTGCGTTAAGTGATGACTCCTAGTTTCAAGGAACAAAGGAAAGTGAGAGAGGGCATGTGGAGAGCCAGTCCATCACTGAGGAAGAGAAATGTAAGCAGCCAGAGCAGGCATTCTCCAGCTCCAGGAACTGGGTGGTAATGTGTCCCAGAGAACTACCTAGAAACAAGTGCGCTGGGTCCCAAAGCCTCAGAAGCTCCCTGTCCCCATGGGAACAGGACTGTTGTCCAAGCTGGCCTTTCTTTGGGTCATAGGGGAAGACAGAGTTGCCAAAGGCCATTAAGGTCAGAACACAGAGGGATTTTCTAGTTTGTGCTAAGGAGATTTTAAATTACTCATAAAAAATGCTTTGGGATAGTTCTCAGTTTTCCCTGTTAGGAATGATAGGTGCTGCTCTCTCTTCTGCTGAGGATGCATCCTTATTCGCAGCCTCTGCCCTTATTTGCCACAACTCCACCCAAGTGCAGTGCTGGAGCCTTCCCAGTCTTGTGGTCTGAACAGGACTGAAAAGGGGATTAACACTCACCTAGGGTTGCAAGCATCTCCTATGATGCAGACCAGCAAACCCCATCCACAACTTCAAGCTCTCAGCAGGAGCCCAATGCCTCCAGAACTAATGGCTTGCAAATTCCCATCACCCCAGAGAGGGTAATTGCATCTTAACTGGTCTGCTGCCCTCCCTGGCTGTTGGGGGTGCGTGCTGTGGCAGAGGAGCTGGATAGCCTTTAAAATCCACTGGAGGTCACTGCCTTCCATTATGTACGTGAGGCTGCAGATGCAGTTTTAACCTTTGATGAAATTTGCAGTGTTGGGATTTTTTATGCTAGAGCAGACACAGGAAATCACAGGTGCAACTAATTTTGGTTTTGACTTACAATCCCTGTAGGCCCCTCGAGTTTCTATATGAAACTCTCCTCTTAGGTGGAGTGTAATGTGTCAGAAGTCTATAGCTTGTCTCTGTAATGTACATTAATAGGTAATATTGATTTGAGGAAATTAATTACTAGAAAAACAGCTCTCAAGGCTCATCTTGTGTTTGGGGAAGATTCTAGAGCCCTCTTGTGGCTGTATTCTACCTAAACAGAAAGCCGACACAGAGCTGTTAACTGTTTTACTAATGGTGGTGGTTACATTTGACTTCTGGCTTTCTGGCTTTGATTTTTTTTTTTTTAAATCTAGTTGAGCATCACAGTCACAATGATACACAATATCTCCATAGAGATTGCAGAGATAGTAGCAGGTGTCAGGTGTCAATTTTAAAAGGATTGCTGGGGCTGGAAAGAGGGCTAAATCAGAAAAGTGTCTGTATATCTGTGATACTGGTGCCAGGGAAAGGGGTGGCAGGGAAAGAGACAGCACATCCTTGGAGTGCCTGTGCTGGCTCCTCTAGCCAAATTGGTAAGCCAAGGTTCCGTGAGAAACACTATGGAGAACAAATGACGAATATACCCAGTACTGACTTCTGACCTCCAAACACACACACACACACACACACACACACACACACACACACGCATGGATCTGATCATCATGAAGAGAAACCATCAAAACCCAAAACCCAGGAGCATGGTTAGGAAACTGCAAATGGCCAGGGGCTTGCAGGACCTCACTCTGCTTGTTAAAAGCATGCCCTCCCTACTTTTAATCCATTTATTTATTGATCACACAAGTGTACAAGTCACCTCTAGCAGCCTCAAGCTGCCATTTATCTTGAAAAATCTTAAAGATTATTTTCTCAGATTTGCATCTGGAAGAGAAAAGGCGGATGAGCCGATGAGTGTTCTCATTTGAGTTTGTTAAAATCCGGAAGAAACAAATGTTGAAAGCCATTGCCTCTCTGATGCATCAGTCATCAGAATATTTGCAATTTAAGGTCACTGTGCTCCATGCTTCAGCTGGTGAAAGGAACACCCCAAGGCAAAGGAAACCGGACGAACTGAATTTTTGCATGGAGATTGAAAATGGCTGCGTATATTGTTTCAGATTTCTGCCGTTGCTTTATTAATTAGACAAAATTACAGCAGTGCTCCAGAGCCCACTGCAGCTGAAAGGATCCCATGGCGTGTCCATGTGGCACGCACAGGGCTCCTGGAAGGAACTCGTGCTAATTATCGTGAGTAAGTGGGTTTTGGAGAGAACCTGATTAGAGTTCCACATTACTTCCAGCATAATTTGGTTTCTCCTAGATTAGCTTGTGGAATGACACTGGCATTTAGTCACAAATGAATTAGTGCCCCTGCGTGTGGTTCCTAGCACAGAGACAAATGTCAGATGGTGACTAAAGACTAAGAGGAAAGGGAAACAAGAGAGAAATCCCCTGTTGCCTAAGGAAAGCATGAAAGCCAAAGGCGGTGCTGTGCCATGTGCCTTCTATGCACAGGTGCAGTTAGCGTGAACAGCAGTGCCCGAACCTGAAAAACACGCTGAAGGGGACTATGCGATGCAGGGATGCTGGCCAGCGTAAGATGCAGAGCAGAGGTGGCTTTCTTCCTTCAAGCTCTGCCTCCATCTTTCTTTGTCAACTCTTAAAAGGAGGTTTTCTATGTGCAAGCAAGGCTAACAAGCTCCATTGCCTACCACCAGGCTTTCATCAGAAGAATTAAGGCCCAACCTGAATAAATTTCCAATGGCTAAGTGTTTCATATTCTTAACATCAATCTGGACCCTGGCTTCATTGTATTAAAAATATTTAGTTTCACGAGCTTATAACTATATAAAATCTTTTCTTTTTCTGAGACATGGTTTCTCTGTAGACCAGGCTGGCCTCAAACTCACAGAGATCTCCTTGCCTCTGTCTCCCCAAGTGCTGGGATTAAAGGGAGTGCTGGGACTAAAGGTGTGCACAACTATGCCTGATATAAAAGTTTTTAAAAGCCAACAATAACAAAAACCCCCATATGGAGGAGAGAGATAAAACAATCCATTATCCAGAAAACCAAGAAGCAAAATGGAGCAAATGTCCATCTCTACTATGTGAACTGCACCTTCAGGCATGGAGCTGATAAGAGGGAGTTCCTCTCCATAAAATTATCACAATGGATCAGCAAGAAAGTAACAGGATCGCAATGTCTCATTGCACTGTCTCCGGCCATGGCCACATCAACACTGATGGCTCTTTGCATCCAGAGAATGGCAACCACTGGACATTGCCCACATGTCCCTCTCACAATCCATACAACGAAGCCTATTCTCTCAGAATGATTCTTCAGTCTTCCGAAACACCAAGGGGAGCACACATATTCTGGAGTTCTGGCTCATTTCCATGAGTCATGTTTTTCTTAATTTTAAAGAGAAAATACACCAATATATACATCCAAGAATATATAAGAACACAGCTCTAATCTTGATTTTCCTTTCATCTTTTGGGTGAAGAAAAGGAACCAGGGTGGTCACAAATGACCTCAAATGTCCTTGAACTCAAATGTGTCTGCTGTGTGTGTCCCTGCCCGTTGCTCCCCGATGGCCAAGCAGAGCATGAACGGCATGATCAACAGATGTTTAAGCGAAGGAAGCCAGCATAGGAGGCGCAGGAGCAATAGGGAAGTTCCATCTCCACTGCTCCTCGGTTGCTTATTTTTTTCAACTTGTACTCTTTTTAAATTTAAATTTATTTTTTAATTTATTCATTTTACATCCCGACTGCAGCTCCCCCTAACTCCTTAGTTTTTAATATTAGGAAAATCCTTTCATTTCTCCAATCAGCTTCATCTTGTGTACTTCTGGAGTAAGAATGTGGCCTTGGCTCTCTCTGATACTCATACCCTGAAGATAAAATGAAATAATGGATGGGCAAACTATTTTGAAAACTAAAAGTTTTATACAAATAAAAAATCTCTCTGGACTTAAGAGTCATTAACATAACTTGTCCAATATTTACAGTTTCCCCATTTCTAAACAGTTTATGTGGCTCTGATATTCCTGGAGAAAGGGAGGGCCTTGAATGTAACATCTGCATCTGTTGGTCTTTCAGGTATTTCGTGAGTCTCTGCTTAGCTGTGCACTTGCCTCAATCCTGTGAAGGGATCATTTATAGTTTAGTTAGTCCAGATGGACTAAACTAATAATAAGATGAGGCAACATGGGCTTCAAAAGATGGCACTCCTTCCCGCGGTCGTAGTGCAGAACAAGCGGGGCTGAGTGGGAGTCCAGGCTTACTTTCCTCCTGTGTGAAAACCTCTTTTCTTCTCCTTGCCTCTCAACTGAATTTTCCAACATTCACCAAAGAATATGCTCAAAGAATACGCTTTGTCCAAATGAGGTGAATTTGACATGTTTTCTTTGAATTTTCTCTTCCTAAATAAAGGACTTGCAATAGCCAAGTTAAGGACTCAGCAGACTACCAGGTATAGAAGGAGATACTGAGGATCACAGCAACACTTTGGGCAGAGTGCCAGAATCCTTATGGAAGAAAAGGGAGATAGAAAGATCTGGAAAGGATAGGAACTCCGCAAGGAGACCAACAGAGCCAAAATACCTGGGCCCAGGCAGTCCTATAGAGACCGATACTCCAACCAAGGACCATGCATGGAAAGGACCTAGAACCCTTGTTCAAAGGGAGCTCGTTGGCTGCTCAGTCTCCAAGTGGGTTCCCTAGTAAGGGGCTGTCTTTGACATGAACTCAATGGCTAGTTCTTTAATCACCTCCCATGGGAGTTGGGGAGGGGGGTTGTGCAGCCCTACCAGGCCACAGAGGAAGATGATGCAGCCAGTCTTGATGATAGACTAGGGTCATACAGAAGGGGAGGAGGGCCTCACCTATCAGGGACTAGGGAAAGGGTATAGGGGGAGAAGAAGGAGGGTGGGTGGGACTGGGAGAAGATGAGGGAGGGGGCTGTAGCAGGGATACAAAGTGAATAAATTGTAATAAATAAATATATAAATAAAATTAAATAAAAAATAATTTAGCCAGCCCTCTCCATGTCCCTCTATCCCCACCCCTCTCTTCTTCTATAAGACTCTCTGTGCTCTGCCCAAAGTTTGGCCTTTAGACTCAGCATCTGCTTAGATCCCCTGTTGGGTGGAGGTTCCCATCCTGTGTTCTCTCTTCTACTGCTTCTGCTGTCTACCCTGTTTACCATTTTGAATGAGATTTAAGCATCTTCCCTAGGATCCTCCTTGGTGCTTAGCTTCTTTAGGTATGTAGGTGGCTATCCTATATTATAGAGCTAATATCCACTTATAAGTGAGTGTATACCATGCCTGTCTTTCTGTTTTTGGGTTACCTCACCCACAAGGAGACCAACAAGTTAAAGGATCTGAACCCCAGGGGTCCTGCAGAGACTGATGCGCCAACTGAGGACCATGCATGGAGAAGACCTAGAACCCCTGCTCAGATGTGGCCGATTGGCAGCTCAGTATCCATCTGGACTATAAATGAAGGGAGCAGGGGCCGCCTCTATCGTGAACTCAGTTAACTGCTCTTTGATCACTCACCCCTGGTGATGTGGCCTTGCCAGAACACACAGGGACAGGATCCTGATGAGACTTAACAAGCTATAGGCAGATGGCAATGGTCCCCTTTCAGTGCACTAAGGGAAGAGGATGAGGAGAAGAGGGAGGCAGGGTGGGACTGGGGAGAGTAGAGGGAGGGGACTTCAATCAGGATATGTAATGAATAAATTGTGAAAAAAAAATTTTAAAAAAAGAATTCAGCTAGCATTGTAAAATATTTCTCTGAATCTTTGCAGCATTTTGAAGTGGTATGGGAAGGGGGAGGGGAGGAAGAGGAGAGAAAGTGAGAGAGAAGGGGAGGAGACTTTGCCTTAAGCACAGAAGAAAGCCATGGCACCCAGGAGCTCTGTGCTCCTCTCCCACTGACATTTCCATGCTCTCGTTACTATTGTGATATTAGGGAGGCTTCAGTCCCTGAATTCCTTGGGAAAATTAAAAACTGACAGAGTTGCAGAACCTCCTGCAGTCTCTAATGTCCTTTTCTCCAGTGTGTGAGACAATGGTGTGGGGAGCACTGAGCTGGGAAAGCCATTCCAGTGAACGCTGCAGTGTTGAGGGGTCCAGAGGACCGCCTGGAACCATGTTCTGCTTGCCGCACTGAGACACGAGGCTCTGAGGCTCTGGCGTTGTCCATCCAGCCCCTGCACTGAGCTTCCTGGCTGCGGTCTACTGCGGCCTGAGCTACAGGTTAACAGGAATCCTCCTGAGATGCTTCCAGAGGTCTGAGTTCAGCAGAGCCTGGGGCACTGAGCTATTAAGTCACAAACTGCATCTCCTCAGCAGCCTCTGACAAGATGATGGAAGAGCCTGTCAGGACCAGCCCACTATCTGCAATCACAAACACTATCTGAAAATCTGAGAGACACAAAGGGTTGTTTTGATGGCTAAATCGGCCATAGTTGGACCCGGTATCCACTCAGTAAATGCTGCCCACTCTTGCTGCTAGTACGAATTTGCACTTCACTGTCCCCCGGGGGGGGGTGCTTTGAAGGGCTAGAAGGGGAAGGGATTTGGTAGGAATGGCTCAGTAATTTGCTTAGCACGCTATAGTGATCACCGGGTTCTGGTGGCAGAGTGTAGGAGAGTCCTAAAATAGAAGATCCTTTATGTAAGAACATGGCAAACATCTAGACAGGGATGATTTCTTTTTTCTTTTCTTTTCTTTTAAATCCTGTGATGTTTTAGGAAAATCTGCATCAAAGCTGTCAAATGTGGGTCTAAATATTGGAACACGTGCCTGGTTCTTAAATACCCTGATTCACTTTTTTTTTTCCATTCCAAATTGGCCAGCGCTAAAGAATCGCAAAATAGACACCTCATCGTCCCCACGTGTGTAATTCTCGCATTCCCTAAAAGCGGCGGCTGAGAAATTAGCTAAGACGAGCGCTTGGCTGAGCACTCGAGGCCTGATAACGCAATCGGAGTGTACTATCTGCTGTTCAGCTTCGCCCGGCTGGGATTAGACTGCCGGGGAGACCGAGGCGCCTTATCTCACTCCAGGGCGGCTGCAGGGCTCCAGGTGGGCACCCGCATGCATAAACCACAGCTCTGCTCAGCACCTTGAGAAGTCCCCGCGCCCAAATCCCAGGGACGCGGTGCAAAGCAGGGCGCCTCTGAACCGAGTAATCACGGAGCCTGTGAATAATGTATGAGAGCAGGACCCTCCTCCGCACATCTGAAACTGTACTGGGAGGATCTGTGCTTGGCAAGATAGCAAAAACAAGCCCCTGGAACACGCGTTCCCTCAAATTTATGCTCGCGGCAGCCACTTGGGGTACAGTGAAAGCAAATGTGACAAGCACCAGAAAATCATGGCATTTTAGAGAGTCTGAGGCGCACAGGTTCGCTGTCAATATAAGAAACTGACGTGACGGGACTGATAATTCACTGCACTGATAATGCATCCTCTTACTCAAGGGAAGCAGGAGTTAGCTCATGAAATGACCCGCGCGGTCCTGGAGCCTCTTCCTTCCCGCTTTCGTTTGGTCGGTTTGGCTTCTTAATTAAAGCTGCATCTGCGGGGCTCTCTCTCTGCAGAGCAGCGTGGGACGGAGAGGATGGGGGACCAGATGCCAGCCTCGGGACCGCAGCAGCCCTGGAGAGTGGGACCAGAGCCCACGTGTCGAGGCTCTAATTTGATATCCCAGCTGCTCATTATGTGAAGAATAAATCTTTTTGGGAAAAATGTTGCCGTACCAGGAAGTCCCACCTGCCTGTCCCGGAATGTCCCAGCAGGCATTCTTCGCAGTATGGCACTATCCAGCAGGGAGGGGCAGAGCCTGGTCTCCGAGCCCTTTGCCCTCAGGTGAGCAGGTACCCCAGAACTCAGGACTGTCAGCCGCGAGGGTGGTTCCTCTCCTCCTCCCTGCACCAGACAGCTGGTGGGGACTTCATTCCAGTTTTTTGACAATATAATAGGAGCAAAGCCCTTGACAGGGAAATTCTGCTCCTGTGATTTGCTGTCTGCGCAGCACTTATGGCTTGGGATTTTCGTCACATTCTTGTTTAATAATACTCCTACTGCTTAGTTATGCAAAGCGGAGAGACGGTCCACATGTATTACACAGCACGTATAACTCCAATATTCGGGAAGAACGCTGTACTTGATAGAAGAATAGAAAATAATATAGACAACTCACTTTCCACAATGAAGCTCAGATCTTTAAAAGGTGGTGTGTGTGTGTGCACATGTGTACATGTATGAGTGTGTGTGTATGTATGGGTATTTGAGTGTGCATGTGTGTGTGCTTGTGTGTGAACATGTATGTTTGTGTGTACGTGTGTGTGCTTGTGCATAAAAGAGAGAGGGAAGAGAGGGGGCTGTGGTTTATAGGAAGTTAAGTAATTACAGATCATTTTAATTTTCTTCGTTTGTCCTGTTTCACATGCTTCGTGTTTGGGTGTAGCAATTATCTATTGCACTTCTTACTGGGAAAAACAATAAAAAGCAAAAACAGCCACACAGCTGAATGGCAACGATTTGTGCTTTATCGACAGGGCTGACAGGTAGGGGAGGTGTGAATGGTGAGCCTCACCCTCTGAAGGGGAGCTCTTGGGCACCCCTTGCCTCCCTGACTTAGTGGGTTATAAGAACAGAGACCTTTGAGTGAAACACAAACGCCTCCAGCAAGGGGTCTGGTTGTTTTGTGCACCGCAGGGAAGGAGGAGGTGGCAACAGTGGTGGCTGCCAGGGGCCCCATGCCCGGCTCTGTGAGAACAGATAACACATGCTGGGTCTCCATTTTCTCTCAGAAGGCGGGCATCCTTGGCACCAACCGCTCTGACACACCCCGCTATCAGCCTCCTAATGTTCCTTATTATATACCCTGGAATTGTGCTTTCTAAATTCCCGTTTGCTTATTTCATCCTCCTCTACTCCTTCATTTGTTGTCAAGGCTTCCGTAAAGGACCCTTCCATCGCTGTGTCAAAGGGCAGTGCGATTGTCAAATGTATTCCTGGAAGCTGCAGAGCTGGGAAGATCCTGCTCCGCAGAGATCCTGAAGAATGGGCCTCCTGTGGCACACATGACACTGAAGACAGAGGAGAAACAGATTCCACCCTGAGTATGTAGATAATGACTCCAGCAGAGAGCGGAGCAGAGAGGACTGAGACCCGCCTTTAGAAGCACATATCCGGATACTTCAGCCATGTCCGTCCCACAGTGCAGGCCAAGAATCTCCTTCTGAACCCATCCCCACATCTGTCCCTCACCACAGCTCACAGTGGCCAGTTGGCATCAGCTCTGAAGAAACACAATTACACGAGGAAAACTCATTTCGACCTGTGTAGGGCAAGAGAAAGTGGGAGAAATTTCTTATATCCTGTATGTTTTACACAGTCAGTCGAGGAATCCATAGAATAGTGGCTGATAACTTTTTTTGTGTTTTCATTCCATAAATGGTGGTGAATGGATAATTCATGTTCCATTTGGTCATGTGGTTTAGGTTCTGGGGGTGGGGAAGGCACCCCAGCTTCTCTCTCTCAGGTTATAATGAGGTGCAGATTGGAAGGCATTCATTGGTTGCCACATTTAAAGGTGTGTCCTGGAGGGCTCGCGCCTGGCTGGGGAGTCATGGAGAGAAATCAGTAGCAAAGATGTGTGAATAGAGGAGTTCACACTTACGTGGTTTTTATGGTTTTTATGGACGTATAACACCACGGACAATGGTCTTGTTTAATTTTATATGGTTTTAGCTGGTGATGGGGGAAACATACTCATTAAATTTGAGCCCAGCATTTTGTAAATTCTCTGCCTTGCCTTCCCAGTGAGCTGGCAAAGGTGAATGTTGTTTCGGTGACTCAAGTGTCTTACAGTCCTTGCTCCACCATCCTGACTTACTAGCTCTGCTTCTCTCACACTGTTCAACGAGAAACATGAAACAGAAACAAAGAGGAGAGAGGTATAGCTGGAGACGGTGAGCATTCCCGGAGGCGGAGGAACAAAGTCAGATTTCTTGCACGTGCCTTGAATTCCTCTTCGCCACAATTTCAGGAGTTTTTCTGTGCCGGCCTCTTCGGCCACAGGAAGTTCCTCAGTGGCTCTGCCTGCTCTAACCAGCTTTCAATCCTATCGATGAGAGAATCTTCTCGAGACAAGGCTTCCACCGTGTCAACAGTTAGCACTGTTGCTCAGAGCCTGGGAAATTTGGTTTCAACACCCTTGGCAACCTTGTACTCTTTACTGTCCACTCACATGTAAAGGACATTTATGAACCTGCAACCTGGTCCCTATGGCCTGGCCAAGCTGCTTTAGCAATTCCAGAATGGCACAAAAAAAAAGGTTCTTAAATATTGTTTTGTCCACTCCTTATATCTATTAACTTGCCAATTAATATCACTTTCTGCCCCAGCACACCTAAATCACCAATACTTGAGAACATTTTAAAAGCATTTAAAATGCATCTCTACATTAAAAAAAAATGTTTCTCACATACCATAAACCATTGATATGTATTAATTAAATCACTTTGAAAAAGGAACCAATTATATAAAAACTTGTATGTTAAATACAGTATCTTGAAGCAGTTAAGAGGAAAATCATTAATTTAAACACCAATTAAAATAAACCAAATAAATACTAATTAGCTGTTGTGTGAGAAATTGTCAACATTTTGCCTTTTATGTTGACTATCTTTCTGTGTCTCAACCAATTAAATCCAATCTACATCATTTTACTTTATATATTTTTCTTTTAACAATGATGAAAATATTTTTCTATGAGCGAAAAAAAGGCATGTATATTAAAGGCAACATTGGCCTTAGTTACACAAGTGCATGCCGTTCATGCAGTCCTCAGTTTCTTTTGTCCAACAATCAGTTCCTGAGCCTCTCCTGAGAGCTGGACATTGCCTTTAGCCACTGTGAGACATAAGGTACAATGCATACTACTCAGAAAGGCACTTGAAGTTTTAGAGCTAGCCATGAAACTTACATCAGTAACTTACTAATTAGTACCTTACTGACGTTAAGTTTCATGTACTACAAAGCAAACAATATAGGCAGTAAAGCCAAGGGAAGGAGGTACGAGCCTTGAATTAAGCCAGCAAAGATGAGTAAAGGAAAGAACAAACATTTTCAATGCAAAAGAAGAAAGCAATTCCCTTGTGTTGTCTGTAGAATTCTTTAATACGAGAACCATTGAAAAGTGTGTTTTCTATTGCCTTGGACCCTCAATAAACTATGCTGAACCATATGCTTATGATCAAGTAAAATAATGACTTAACTGACAACAGCATCCATTTCCGATTTTTCTGTGCACACATGAATTTGTCATTATTGTCCTGGGGTCACAAGACTGGCAATTCTAAGGAGTTTACTGTACTTTAGGCTTTCTTAAGTGAATTCACCCAAGTTTCAATGAAGTGGGTGGCAAGTAGATCTGTGGAAAGGACGCTGTCACCAAGACAAAGAGTTACACGTCTCCGGAACTGTTCTGGCTCAGGGAGACTGTCAGATCTGCCCTGTAGCTGATATTTAACATTTCTCTCTCCTTATCAAAACCTTTGGTGCCTGAAGTCTCTGTGGGAACAATGTCTTTAATCCCAGAGATTCCCAGTGCACACTGCTCACGTGAGGGAGAGAAGGTTCAAGTTATGTTTGGCTATATGAGTTATATGAGTGTCTGGGTAGGTGGAAGGAGGAAAATGGCTTAGGAACTTATCAGCAAATAAAGATACAGGGTGGAGAGAGAGGGAGAGGGAGAGGGAGAGGGAGTGAGGTGGGGAAACAGAGGGAGGGAGAGAGAGGCTGTTCTGTCTAGGTGTAGGCCATGCAGCTGAAGGAACAGAGGGTAATGAGAGGCTTCTGCATCACGGTCACCATAGACCTACATTTGTCCTTCCTCCACTTATCATTGCAAGCGATTTTTATCTTCTGTTCCACTATTAAACAAGTAGGCTCAAACACTGAAGTTTCACGTGTCAAGGAAATGAATAATTCTATTAGAAACTGACTTGACAATTACGGGAGCAGAAGGAAACGCATTACCACTGCTCAGACATGGGGAGATGTGTTAGATTTCTGTCAGTAAAACAAAATGCCTGAGATACAAACCTTAAAAGGAGAAAGTCTCATTTGGGTCAGTTTCAGAGGTTCCAGCCTGTTCTTGATTCCCCTGTTCCCTCTCACCCTGTGGAAAGGTGGACAGTGATGGTGGGTAGGACACGAAGGAGAAAAGCCCCTCATTCCAGGACACCCAGCCGGGAGCTGTAGCCGCCTGGGCGCTGCGGGGAGGAGAACCTCACACATCAACAGGGCGGCAGGAAGGGACCACTGTTGTGGAGGTTTGCTCTGGCTCTGTCAACAGTTACAATCGGACACTTAGGTGGTCCCAACGCAGGCAGCACCTCACAAAGCATGTTTACTAAGTTTTGTGTGCAAAAACAAAGCAATTCACAGAAAAGACAATTTACAGATGATAATTTTTTTTAATTTGTTTTATCTTCATTAGTTGTCCTTCAATTTCTTGCGTTTATTTTTACAGTTTTTCTGACTTTGTGTTTTGGCTGCATTACAGGACAGAAACGGATGAAATATGCTTGGAGTGTCTGACTAAACCACTTCTGAAATTCTGTTAGCCACTGGTGTCCAGAGTCACCAGTTAGGACAACTTGGAACTCATTAGTACAAATGTTCTTTTAGTTCCTTTTCTTATACTTAAAAAACAAGTTTTATTATAATACAATTACATAATTTTCTCCTTTCTTCTCTCCCTCCCATGTACCTGCCTTGCTCTCTTTTAAATTCGTGGCTCCTTTCCTTTCATCACTGGCGTGTGTGTGTGTGTGTGTGTGTGTGTGTGTGTAAAACTATATAATGCAATCTGCTCAGTCTATATAATGTTACTTATGTGGATATTTTCAGGGCTGCCTATTCGATATTGCATTATCAGTCAGTGTGTTCTTTCCTGGTCCTCTTCTTTCCACACTCCCTCGCTGCCTGTCACTGTTTTTTGTGTAGAGATAAGAGCTTGTGAGCATTCCCCATTCCAACTTGACATATCTGTTGCTGACTTCTCTGTTCAGTTCATGCTGAGGCATCCATGTTGAGTCTTCCTGAGTGTAACTCTCCTAAGGTCCCTAGGATAGATACAGTCTCTCAGCAAACTTGCTGTTCCTCTGGTTCTCCCACTCTTTCTGCTCCTCCTTCCCCAATGATCCCTGAGCCGTAGGAGCTGGAGTTGTGTTGTAAATTTATATCTTGGTGTCACATTTAATTTAACTACAAGTTGACTCTTTCAGCAGTAAACCTCAAAGATGTCTGACACTTATTTTACTCATATAAACACCACTAGGCATTATTAAATGCAATATGAAGTTAAATAGTTTAGTTTGGACCCAAGATCATTTAATACCTGATAAAGCAAAGCTACTAAAAATCCTATGCCTAGTATTCTCAAGTGAGATCAAAGCATATTTTTATGATTCTGAAGATTAACTTGGGTCTTGATGTCACTAACTTTGGAATTCATACTTCCAAATACCCCTCAACTCTGTTATTTTTAAAAATCTGGCTAGTGTAAAATTTGAGACATAACAGTACTTGAATCTCACTCTCATTGGATCTTGCTGTTGTTGAAATACTTTTGTATGTCTTATACTTGGTATAACTGACAGGAAAGTTAATAATAGTCCATTTGTGCCATGGTTTGGCTCAATTGAACACCTTTCTAATTTAAATTCTATTGCCCTGGTGTGTCTGGCAAGCATGACTCCCTGAGTTACATCCAACAAAATCCACTCTAGTCCGAATGTGATCAGCAATGAAAGCCCAAAAGTCATGCCACACATTTCTGGATTTTTGCTGACCTTTTAGGACACATTCTTCCAGTGATGCGCCATCATCTTTCCATTGTGAGAGAAGATAACAATGTCATGAAAAATGGTGATGGGCAGTGCCAGCGCTCAGGCAGGAGTACACTAAACGGCTGAGGGCTGGTTAAGGCTCTGAAGATTCTTTAGCACATTCCAAAGCCTTTTGGTTTGCCTACTGGTAATGATATGCATTGAAAACAGTTGAAGAAAGAGACAAGGGTATAGATTAGAAGAAAACGCACTATCAATTATGTCTAGAAGTCAAATAAAAACAACTCATCATTCATCCTCAAATATACTTTTTGTTGTTACAGCTGAGTATGTAAAGATTTTCCATCTAGTTTATCTTGGCCAAGTAGAGCAAGTACTAGGTTGAATGTTCCTCCAGAAGTTTTAGTTTGTTTTGTTTACTTTCATGATGTGATGACAAAGGAAGAGTTCTTTTGAAGTATGGCAGATCTAATTAAATCCACATTCTGTAGCTTACTACAAGTATAATCTTTGAAAATATGTCTACCTGTCTGTCTGTCTGTCTCTATCATCTGTCTATCTACATATCTATGTATCTATCTGTCTATCTATCTCTATCATCTATGTATCTGTCTGTCTGTCTGCCTATGTATCTATCTATCTATCTATCTATCTATCTATCTATCTGAGTGTCTGTCTATCAATCAATCAATCTATCTATCTGTCTGTCTATCTACCTACCTTCTTACTATGATGTCTGTGTATCCATGTCAAAATATCTGCTTATTATTGCAAAGCTTCTTCAGAGAGCTCATGCTAAGATAGAGTGGGCTTATGTGGTTGTGCCTTCTCCTTAGTGACAAGCAGAGGGGATACACACTGCATAATACTGCTTCTCCTCAGAGCACCGAAGGCCACCTCCTAACCCTCAGCAGCATGCAGGGCATTTTACAGGGGGCTCCTGGGTTCTCCCAGATCATTATGGGAACTGCACCTGTATCCCCGGAGCCACTCAGAGTCAATATTATTGGCCCTCTATTTCTAGAGCAGGCCTAGAAATGAGACAAGTCCTGGGCATGGAAGACAGGATCAAATTGGCTTCTGTGGAGAGATAACGGGAAAAGTCTGGTTTCAGAAACAGAAGACAGCCCAGAGGACTCCTGAGGATATTTCCCTCCTGCAGGCTTCTTTATGGCTTCTGTGACAGATGGACCTCAAGCCTCTTCTTAATCACCTCAAGTGACAAGCATGTGATGGGCAGTCCACACACTCCCTCAGCTTATAATTTAAGTAGTACTGTCATGAGAAAAGAAGAAGAATTGAGCTTTGGTCTTGCCGTTCTTGGTCCTCTGACTGTGGATAAACACTCTAATTTGTTGCATGTTTCCTTCTCTAGCAGTGGTGTGTGCAAACTTAAAGAAGTTTGATGTAAGGCTCAAGTAAAGCAGATAACAGGTTTCCTAGTAAGGGGAACAGGGACTGTCTCTGACATGAACTCATCAGCTGCCTCTTTGATCACCGCCTCCTAAGGGGGGAGCAGGTTTACCAGGCCACAGAGGAGAACAATGCAGACAATTCTTTTTTTTTTTTTTTTTTCAATGCAGTTTATTCAGGAACCTTGAACAATCCTCGGACCCTGGGGAAAGCCAGCCCACAGCTTAAATAGCCTCTGGGTAGCCAACCCAGGCGTGCCATGTGGGCAATGCAGATAGGTCCACATACATGGAAGCAAGCCAGATCCTCAGCCTTAGCCAAATCAGACAATTCTTATGAGACCTGATAGGCTACGGTCAGTCACAGTCCACTGATAGGGGAGGTCCTCCTCCCCTTCCATCTGACCGTAGCCTATCAGACAATTCTTATGAGACCTGATAGGCTACGGTCAGATGGAAGGGGAGGAGGACCTCCCCTATCAGTGGACTGTGGAGGGGGCATGGGAAGAGAAGAGGGAGGGAAGGTGAGATTGGAGGAGGCGAGGGAAGAGGTTACAGCTAGGATACAAAGTAAATAAATTATAATAAATAAAAATAAATAGATAAATTTAAGAAATTAAAAAGCAGTTAACAGTAAAACCTTTCCACTTCAGATGGGGGATGCATTTTTACGCCTTCCACATCTACTGTAAAAGTAACAAGTTAAAGCCATCAGTACTTACCAGTGACTACCTGCTGAGTGAATGAATGAGTGAACGAATGATCCATTTGGCTCCCACCCACCCCTGTCCACACTCAGTGGAGTAGAAAAGCCTCTGTAAAGTTAGCTCTGATGTCAGAAAGCAGTACGGTCACACGCACTTTGCCCGTACGGTCACACACACTTTGTCCGTGCAAATTCAGGCCGGTTATCCTCCTTGGGCATTTGGCAGTAGTACCCACCCGCTTGGCATTGCTGTAGACCGCCGAGATTCCTAGCGGCAGCGTGAGCTCTGTCAGCCACTGACCCTCTCTAATCTCTTCCAGGAATTTCTACTACATCACCATGCTGCGGGACCCGGTGTCGCGTTACCTGAGTGAGTGGAAGCATGTCCAGAGAGGGGCCACGTGGAAAACCTCTCTCCACATGTGTGACGGAAGGAGCCCCACCCCGGATGAGCTGCCCACCTGCTACCCCGGGGACGACTGGTCTGGGGTCAGCCTACGGGAGTTCATGGACTGCAGCTACAACCTGGCCAACAACCGCCAGGTGCGCATGCTCGCTGACCTCAGCCTGGTGGGTTGCTACAACTTGACTTTCATGAACGAGAGCGAGCGAAACAGCATCCTGCTGCAGAGTGCCAAGAACAACCTGAAGAACATGGCCTTCTTCGGGCTCACGGAATTCCAGCGGAAGACACAGTTTCTCTTTGAGAGGACATTCAACCTCAAGTTCATCTCTCCTTTCACACAGTTCAACATCACGCGGGCTTCCAACGTGGACATCAATGAGGGCGCCCGTCAGCATATCGAGGAACTGAATTTCCTGGACATGCAGCTTTACGAGTATGCAAAGGATCTCTTCCAGCAACGCTACCATCACATCAAACAGCTGGAGCACCAGAGGGCCCGCCAAAAGAGGCGTGAGGCGCGGAGGCTGCAGCGAGAGCACAGGGCCCAGCAGTGGCCCAAAGAGGACGGGGGCCCAGGGGGGACTGTCACCGAGGACTACAACAGCCAGGTGGTTAGATGGTGACCCTCTGCCCACTCCTTTCTGTGAGGGGATAAGCAGCATCTCGGCCTTCTGTTGGGTTACTTTGAAGAAGTCGGGCCACGCTGAGGACCTCCAGCTGGACGTGACGTAATTTGGACATCTGCTTCCTCTTCGTCGCCATCGTTTTTGGTCCAGCTGGAGATTTTCCGTCTTGTTCTTTTCCTTTTCCGGACGTTTTCTGCTCACTGATATTAAATGGGATAGAAATGTATCTAACAGACCACTGTAGGGCAGGTCAGGAGAGGCTTCAACAAGAAAGTTTGTAGGATCTTAGCCACTCCCGATGGGTCCTGGGACCCACAGACGCACACAGGAAAACTAAAAGCATGGTTTGGATACTCTGCTGAACGCTGCAGGTTTCACCCAAGAAAACATTGGTCTGCTGAGAGAGAAGGGAGAGAGAGGGAGAGAGAGGGAGAGGAAGGGAGGGAGGGAGAGAGAGGCCCTTTTGCCTGTGGATGACCCTTCTCACTCAGTTTTGAATTGGGGAACTGTTGAAATGAGGTTTAAATCATGAATAAGATGGTTTGTCTCTGCAGTTGCTTTTAAGCAACATTGCTACAATGTTGACCATAGCTAGAGACCCCTAGCCGTGTGTCCACTCTATCTTTTGGGGAACAGAGAGAGTAGACACAGGTAGGGTTGGTTACGGTCCTGAGAAATGAACACTGGTGGGACATTTGGGGAAACACACAGATTTAATAATGACCAAGGAGACTGCACTGTACTGGTGTCAATCTTCACTTACTTAAAGAGTAAGTAAAAAATTATGAGAGTGATAGCAGAGAAACCAGGAGAAGGCCTGCATTTCTGGCCCAGCTTTCTATCTTTGTGAGAAGCTGAGCAGACAGCTTCTCAGCCAGGTTGGAAATTCTTCTGTCACAAAAGAAAAGAAGTTTTCAAAGAACCTGTCTTAGAGAACCAGAGCTGAACCAAGGGTACATGCAGTCCCCTCCAGGTCAGTAAAAGAATGTGGCATCCGTGAGACAAGTCACCAGGGCCTCGGAAGGATGTTGCGCCTGACATTTGCGGGGCCTCGGAACTGCTAGCTTCCTACATGACCTTGCCTGTGTACAACTAGAAAACCAAGCTACAGCGTACAAATCTGGACCAAAAATAAGCTGCATTGTCCCAGGTTCCTTGGTTTTGCCCTTTCCAGTCCGCAGCAGCAATCAGAAAGGACCAGGGAGGAGGGAATGGAAGGCCTCCAGCTCACCTGGAAGATCAGAGAGGGTGGGAGGTTTTACAACGCATTGATAAGATCAATCCTTCCAAGCAGCTGAAGGCCAAAGGCTTGAGAGCCCTAAATCAGAACGGAAAGCCTGCTTCATTGATGTCCAACATGTTTGATGTGTAAGCCAGCTTTACTCAAGCCACTGCTCAGCCTCCAGAATCCTCTCTGTGGTTGAGAGGCCACCATCTCCCGTGTCATGGAGTGCCTGCTGCAGGGGAGCCTATCTCTTGCAGATTCTGATGGAGAAGTGGCTTTGGTATTTCTCTCCCTGTGGTTAGCACGCAGTGTACTGCAGGAAACGGCCCCATTGCCTGGCCTTGTGTCATATTCTAAGAGAAGCCCCCTGCTGTACCATAAATGTATTCAATGTATTCGGCCTAAGGAGGTAGATTTGCTGTGTTCATTCCATAGCTGAGGAAATGAAGGCCACAGATGGAATGAGGCTTCCTTGGAGACGGTAATGTAGACCTGGCCGTCCGTGAAACACAAGGTCTGTATCTACACTGTGCTTCACAGGTGGTGTTTGCCTCCCTCTGGGTGACATGTCACCACACAGGTGACATAAGGTGAAGGGACCGTCCTTGTGGCGGCCTCACACCCTTATCCCCTCACCGCCATCACTCTAGCTAGCTGACAGGTGGATGACTTCTTTGACAGCTGCAATCTCTGTGCCACACACAGATGTAAATTTCAAGTGGGCAATTAGATTCTTAGATGGTAGAGAGGAGACCTCAAAATACATGTGTGTCTCTGTGTGACGATTTGGTCCAGGGGAGGGAGAGGGAAAGAGGACAGCAGGCATGGATGAGAGCACATGCAGTTAAGATCCAATGTTCTGCCAGAACCTGAAAATGGTGCCTCTGTCGTCAGCTGTGTTACACATGCAACACACACACACACACAAACACACACACACACCTCAGTATTTTTTCTTGATTTTTTTCAAGAAAATCAAACCAGGCTAGAAAGCATCAGATTGATTCTTTCAGACTTACTGTACAAGGCAAGGAACCCTTGGAGGCAGCCCCCACCACCTTCACACTGCTTCTCCACCTTAGGGCTTATACCAAAAGGCTTTCTACCATCTTACTGACGAGGGCATGATGCTTGGCCCTCCCTCGGGGCGGGGCCATCCCTGTGTTGCCCCTAGTCCTGTGCTAAGCTAATCGGGAAGACCAGCACTGGCTTCCTCACTTGTGTGGTTCCCTTTGGAAGCACTACCGTGGTCATATCCCCAGGGCCCTGTGTCTAGAAATGGAGAGATGAGATGTAGCGTGTCCTCTGAAGATTGTACACACAGCTCCATGTGGCAGGAATTGATGCCAGAGTGACAGGAAGTTAAAGGTGCGCAGGAAGTGTCAGCCTTAGGGCCACAAACCATACCAGCCCTAAATGCACAGAGTCCAAAGCTGATAAGAGGAGAGCTCCCAGATAACCCACCTGTGACGCCTCCAGCTCTCAGGCAGGATGCGCCTCCCTCCCTGCTTTTGGCAGTAGCCGCACAAGAAAGTGGGTTGGAGTGTGTATGGGGTAAGTGGTGTGTGTGTGTGTGTGTGTCTATATGTGGTGTGTGTGTCTGTGTGTGGGGAGGTGTATCTGTCTATGTGTTGTGTGGTGTGTGTGTATATGTCTGTATGGTATGTGTATGTGTGTTTATGTGTGGTGTGTTTGTGGCATGGTGTGTGTGTTCTTGTGTGTGTCTATGTGTGGTGTGGGTGTTATATGGTGTGTATGTGGGTGTGTCTATGTGTGTTATATGTTTTGTGTCTATGTGTGTGGTGTTGTATGTGTGTCTATGGCATGTGTGTTCACATATTTCAGAGTGTTGTAGGGGGTGTCTGTTTACATATTCCATGTGTGTGTCTGTCTATTTACATTTTGTAGTGTCTGGTGTATCTGTCTGTCTGACTGTTCACATTTTTGCAGTGGTGTTTGTGTGTGTGTGTGTATGTGTTTTGTGAGAGAGAGGCAGAGAGAGACATACACAGAGAGACAGAGACAGACAGAGAGACAGTGAGACACAGAGAGAGAATGTGTGGTGTGGTACATGTGTGTCACACACATTTTGTGTCCTTCCGGCTTCCTAGAAGTCTCCTCTTGATACTGGAGAAAATAATTAATAACCTCACCAACCAATGTGACAACACCTAAGGAAGGTTAGGAATTACTGAAAAATATAAAGACGTTTCTTTATCAGAAATTTAACCAAGATTAGAAGCACCAATCTTCATTTGATCAGACCGTAACATAAGAGTCTTAGTCTGAATGGAGAGGGCACTAATTCTCTCTATTGCTTCCTCACCCTAACACAACACCTGCCTCCTGCCATGGTGGCTGTGGTAGCAGCAGCCATCTTGTTTTCACTTGGGAAACTGGAGTGGAAGCAGAGGGAATTCCAGTTGTTGCAGGTCATATGTCACTGGCTGGAATCTAGACATTGGCCACATCTCGCTGCACAGAGCCTAGAAAATGTCTTTCTACTTCACTGCCAGGTGTCTTCCTAAGTGGAGGAGCTCTGTTGTTTAAGAAACAATGGAAAATTAATACTGATTTAAAAACCTATTAGTCTAAAAGTACAAAAGGAAAAGGTAAAAAATGCCTAGTCCTTTTTAGTGTCATTTATTTTCTCATCAGTTTTACAAAGGATGAGATTAAATTTTACTCTGTCAGCATCTAAAGCTTTTCAAAACACATTTGTGTGGTATTTCCTTTGGCCTGCCTTATATCTTGTTGCTGACTGGGATTTCCCTTCTCCTACATTTGCTTGTATGGAATGAGGAGTCAGTTGTTGAAAGTCCCCCAGTTCCCGTTCGTTTGGAGGAACGTTGCTCAGAGCGCGTGGTCTCTCGGCTTTGGAGGTCTCCAGTCCTGCATGCCGCTGGGTGTCGTGCTGGGACTGGGCATTACACGAATATGAAATCTAAATCTTTATTGAGTTCTGTCGTTGTTCCCCTGTGGAGCTGTAGTAACCTAGAACACAGGTGGGCCTGTCCAGTAGACCCAGCTCCGCCCCGGTGAAGGGCCTCTCGCTAGGATGAAACACTGCGAGAATGTGGTCCCGGGAGTCTAAGGAAGGCACATGAATTCAGGGGAGATGCTCAAATTCCTCAGGCCTATTCCACCCACAGACTATCCCAGATGCAGACTGAAGGCATAAACTTTACATGCCAGTGCAACACTCAGCGTTCAAGAAACTGAGAACCAGCAGCTGCCGGTAAGGACAGCTTAAGGGGTGACCCATAGGGACTCGCTCCCAAAATGCCTCCTCTCCCCTTCCCCAGGTCGCTGGGGTGTCATCAGCAGCATCTTGTTACTGTTCATATGGATTTTATGTGGTATTGCTGGGTTCCTTTGCCCATGGCTGCAGCAATGATGTGCTTTAAGCTGTAATAAATAAGCCACTTTCCCAGATACGTCATCTGGCTGAGAAGAAGGTCAACGTGAGATTAAGCAGAAATAGAGAACCGAGGGCAGTGGGGCAACCAGAAGAATGTGGGGCTCAGAGAGGCAGGCCACCCGAAGAGAGATCGATGATGGTTAAAATATGCTCTAGGCACTAAGTGGGGTTTGGAAACATGGTGAAGATGCAGCTTTTCTCCCTAGGATCAAGGACAGCCCCGAAACACAATGGGGATGTTACTGGTGAGGATGGATCAGAGCCTTGGGGTCCGAAGGCAGGGGTGGGCATGGGAGGGGTAGATTGAATAGAGAGCTGTGATTTTACGTTTTCCTTTTCCATCATTATTGTGCCTCTATTGGTCACCAAAACTTTACCTGAATGCCTCAGGCTGGGTGGCTGGGATGCCAGCTCTGCCTAGTTCATGACTTCCAGGGAGTGTGGTGGGTCCTCGGTCAATGCTTTTGGCTTCCCTTTTTATACCTCTCTGTCTGTACTGGACATTCGCCAGTGCCAGCTCTGCTCTCACCATATTCACCAGGACTCATCTGGATGAATTCTCTGAAACTGAATGAGCCCTCCTGGACAAGTAGGGGCATTCTGGGTTTGTGGCCTTCGAATAGAACACCCATAAACCCATCTTTCACAACCTTATGACAGAACTGACCTTACCTGCAGAGGCGCTGAATTCCGAGGTCTGGCCTGTTATGAACACCAGCAATGCTTACAAGCCTCTACCCTTCTAGGCGAGGACCGTGGGCAGCCTGGTGGAATGCTGGGTGCTGAATCTGCAGACACAGACATGCAGTCTCTCTGGAGCCTGTCTTCCTTGGATCCACAGGAAGAACTGCAACTGTCTGTCTCCGGCTTGCTGAGGGGGACTCCATGAGATCTACACTCTGCCTCACTGCGGGGATTCATGAAAGGCCAGAGATCAGGGCTGTAAACCCTCAGCTCTTGCTGAGAAAACAGTGTCCTGACAAGCAGTTTTATGTGACTTAGTCATGATTACACATGTTCCATCTCCTTGTCATGCTTTGTTTGAATCATGTGACCATGATTTTTCTATTTTTCTTCCAGTTTTGCTTGCATTTCTTCTTCTTCTTCTTCTTCTTCTTCTTCTTCTTCTTCTTCTTCTTCTTCTTCTTCTTCTTCTTCTTCTTCTCCTATGTATCAAATCAATGTTAGAAAAATTGAAATCTTTATCTGGTGCCCCATTTTAGATGTAAGATAGTTATTCAATAGATACAAGTTATTTCTCCTAGGAGATGTTTCTTCTTTTGATTCTGTGCAGTATGTATGAACTTGGTTAATAGGAGACTATATTGTGACATTATCAACCTTTATTGCTATTTAAAAATGATAGTTTGTAGAACTGAGGATCCCCATTGATGTGAAGCACAATTTAATGAATAAGTTAAACATATTAAACTGTTGTGATGTCAAGAATAATTACTTTCCATGGCGTTTTTGTCTGACTTTTACACAAAATGAAAAAATAAATAAATACTTCAAGGGGTTATGGAAATCAAATCCACAGAATCAGCTTAGTCAAACTTTGGAAATTCATGCTATGGTATAAATGTGGTTATTGAATGTGAAAGCGTAAAAGCTACAAAAGACAATGTGAGGACTGAAACCAGTTAGAGTCTGTGAGGTCAGCAAGTTTTTCACAGGCTCTCAAACACATCACTTCTAAAACTGCTTCTCTGCATTCTCCCCTCTTCAACCACCTGAGTACCTTAAAATTACAAGGAATGCCACCTGATGAGGGGGAGGGATGAGATAAAGACTAGAGAATAAACAGTGAGAGGGAAGCAAGGATTCTGTAAAAATGACCTGTGAATCCCATCAAAGAGAGGTTAAAAAAGAAAAGAGGAAAGCAGGGCAGAAGAAAAGCAAACAAAAATGGAGGCTAATGTGCTCCCTCCCCTCGTTCAATCTGTGATGTGGGTGAGACTTAAAAGAAAACAACAATATGGTTCTTTCTATAACATACAAAGATGGAAATTCCAGGTTAGAAATATTTCCGTTGTATTCAAGCCCCTCAGGTAATGCAATTTGTCATTTCCTTTTTCTTCCCCCATGGAATGGAAACTGTAGATTTCTGCTTTGCTTATGGGTGCAAATTTTTTAGCCATAAGAAAATATCATTTAACTAAATTCCCTTCTAGTGGGACTCAAACAAAAGGAAAACGTGACTTTCTAACAACTGCAAGAGCCACAAGATCTGTTCCAGAAAACAGTGGAAATTAAGCAAGCATGAGCTCATGCCCTCTGAACAGAGTCACACACTGACGGGCACACATATACATACACACATACACAGACACATGCATACTCATAGAGCACGTTCACACACACACACACACACACACACACACACACACGCACGTGTGAGGGGGGCTTTTACAGACTTCCAAGGAAAATCTAAGAGAAAAAAAATAGAAAAACTAAGGTTTACCTCCTTCAGTTATTCATGGATACATTCATAGATACATTCATAGATACATTGGTGTCTCACCACAAACCTGTTATCCTAGAAGCTATCATCAGTGATTCCAAGTAGATGAATATTAGACATACATCTTATTCTTTTTTGTTTTGTTTAGTTTATATTTTTTGCGACTGGGTTTCTCTGTGTAGCCTTGGCTGTTTTGGACTTACTTTGTAGATAAGGCTGGCCTTGAACTCACAGAGATCCGCCTGCCTCTGCCTCCTTGAGTGCTGGGATTACACAGGTGTGCCGCCGTGCCCGGCTTACACATCTTATTGGAGGTCTCAATGACATACTTTCCTTTTATTTTTTCATTGTTGTGGACTACATTTTTTTGAGTTAGGATCTGGCTATGGATCCTAGGATCGTGTTGAACTCTAAACCACCTTCCTGTCTTGGCCTCCAGGGTGCTGGGGTTTACAGGGACATGTGACAATACCCAGCTCATTTTTCAATTAAACTAAGCATCTTACATTTTCAAAACTGTCACACTACTACGTGGTCTTTGGGGGTATTAATGGGTTAAATAAGAATGAGCTTGAGCCCAGCACCAAGATACAAACATAGTGAGTCTCACAATTGAGACTATGATGTCAAGTGCAAGGATGCCAAGGGCATCGGTGAAGCACGTCTGTGTCTGTGAGATGCTTTAAAGCAGACTAAGACAAGATCCCCCATAAATGTGAGTGTCAACACCCCATGGGCTCAGGTTCCAGGCTGACCCAAAAGTGGAAAAGAAGAACAGCAGCCGAGAACCAGGTGAGCATGATCTCTCTGCTCCTTAATGCTCCCAGATGTGCGAAAGCACTCTTACCCTCCTGCTACCACAGGTAAGGGCCTCCAGAGGCCATGCCTTTCCTGCCATGATAGACTGAACCTTCAAACCATCTGCCAAATGAATCCTTCCTCCTTTAAGTGGCTGTTTATCAGGTACTTTGTCGGAGAAGTGAGAAGTGCAACTAATATAGCTGAGTGACCAATGGGATAGAGACATATGGCCTGGATACACTGCACAGATCTATATGGCCTGATACACTGTACAGATAGATGGATACACTGCACAGATCTGTATGGCATAGATACAATCTATAGATCTATATGACATGGAAACACTGTACAGTTATATATGACCGGGCACACCGCACAGCTCTATATGGCATGGGAACACTGTGAAGATCTATACTGTACGTGATGACTCTCATCCCAGGCAAGATGAAGTAGGTGCAAATTTGTATGTTTGGAATGGCATACAATTTAAACCTAATGACGTATTCATTTCTGGAATGTTCCATTCAAAATTTTCATTGAGTAAGTTTGTTCTTCAACAATTCCATGCATGCATGTAATGAATTTGGTTATTCTCACACCCTACCCCCCTTCTTTCCCTGTCAAGCCTCCTCCTCCCTTTCCCACACTCACAACTTTTTATTTGGTTTAATGACCCACTGAATTTAGCTAGAACTGTATGTATAACCAGGGCTTAGCATTGTTCTTGGGAGCCTTGTGGGCCTCCTAACGAGAACACAGAGACTGCTCCTCTCTAAGAATCACCCAGGAGCCAGTAGTCCAGCCTCGGGATGCTCTCCCTGGCCCAGGCCTGACTGCAGACAGGCCTCATCTTATGCAGGCCCAGTACAGGCCACTTCAGTTCCTGTCAGAGCAAGAGTTCAGCAGCTGTGTCATGACCCCCCAATAGCATTTCCTAGCCCCTTTTCCTATCTTCCAGATATTAGCTACTTTTTGATCCCTTTTCTACAGTGTTCTCCAAGTATTAAAGAAAGTGAACTAAGTTTGCTGGATAAGGCTGAGCTCTCAATCACTTATTCTCAGAAACTTGAGCAGCTACAGGTCTACATTCACTGTCGTTCATTGCTAAAAGACACTTCTCTGATTAAGACAGAAAATAGCATCCATCTATGGATGTAAACGTAAGTATTAAGGAGGCAGCTTAGTGCTATTTCAATTTAACTGAAAAATAAGTTTCTTCTAGGGCCCATTTTTTAGGAATAATTTTTGACTGGGTTTACAGTTGTGGGCACAGATTATCTTTTGTAGACTGGGCCACAAATCCAGAGAGTAGCTGCTAACCCCTCTCACGATTAAAGCATTATCACACCACTGGGAAATTCTTGCCTAGTAAGTTGGCTGTGATAGTTTGTAGGTTTCACAGTAAGGCCAATGATGCCCTTTCTCCCCCAGCAAAAGAACTTTATGGGCTGTGAAAGACAGGCAGCAAGGAGGATGTTTCCAGCTCGGTGACAGCTCGGTTTCTCTATATATCACAGCAAAGATGGATGCTATACTAAACAGGGATGAGGAGATATAAAAAAATAAGAGGGAATAAATAGGGAAAGTTAGCCAAACTGAAGAGTACATGAAAAAAAAAACCACAATAGAAACCTAGTGCTTTGTAAGTCGATTTAGGAAACAAACAGAATTGAGGGGGAGGGAGAAGAAGACAAAAAGCCAGATGGAAGATATTCAGTGTACAGGGCACTGCTGCCCTGGACGCCATAACCAGTAAACAAAATGCCATTACCAGTGGGCGATGCCTCCTATGAGCTTTTGCTGGTAGACATTCCAGGAGCCTTAAAAAAATGGGTTCTTTCCATTCCCCATGGTGCCCAGGGTCACGAGACCATTTAAAGACACTGGGGTTTGAGAGAACCCAACATGAGGCGGGCTAAGTCTCATGCAATCGCCAACTTAATTCAGAGCATCAGACAGTTCACACCCTGAGGGTGCAGAAAGGCCACCTGAGCAAAGGTCTCATGATGTCGATCTGTGCATAACCACAAGGACAAGCTGCACTGCGCATGGCGAAATGCTTTTCCATGGAGACGAACAAACACATAACAATAGCCAGACAGTCTAAAGTGGGCCCTCTCCCCTCTGCTTCACCTGGGAAGGGCACGAAAGCAGATTGCAAGAGCAACTCCAAGTTTTTGAAGAAACTGAGGTCACAAAACTCTTGTTCTGCTTTCTTGGAGTTTTCTCACAATCACTCAGAATTCCTCACAGGACTCCATTCTCGGGCCATGTCCCAACACTAGATATTGTAACTATGTTATTGAAGACACTAGTTAGTATATGTGACTAGCATTAGCCATGAGTAAATAAAATCCATGGGGTATAAAGTAATGATAAGGGGCTTATTGTAGTGCCAAAATAACATCGAAAATGTTAAATTTCTTAAAAATCTGTCAATATAATTATATAAATTTGTGAACTGATAAAAGCAAAATAATCCAATGTAATCTGTTTTATAAACAGTTAATTTTTTGCTGTCACTTTAACTTTCTTTTTTCCTTTTTTAAAAAATTATTTATTTTTTATTAATTACAGTTTATTCACTTTGTATTCCAGCTGTATCCCCCTCCCTCATCCCCTTCCAACCCCACCTTCCCTCTCTCATCTCTTCCCATTCCCCTCCTCCAATCCACTGAGAGGGGAGGTCCTCCACCCCTTCCATCTGACCCTAGCCTATCAGGTCTCATCAGGACTGGCTGCATTGTCTTCCTCTGTGGACTGGAAAGGTTGCTCCCTCCTCAGAGGGAGGTGATCAAAGAGGCATCCACTGAGTTCATGTCAGAGACAGTTACCAGGGTACCCACTTGGAGACTGGGCTGCCATGGGCTACAGAAATTGTGGAACATTTACACAATGGAATGCTACTCAGCAATTAAAAACACGGAAATCATCAAATTTTCAGGCAAATGGTGGGAGCTAGAAAAGATCATCCTGAGTAAGGGATCCCAGAAGCAGAAAGATGCACATGGTATATACTCACTTACTTATAAGTGGACACTAGACCTATAAGATAGGATAAACATACTAAAATCTGTACTAAAGAATCTAAACATGAAGGAGGACCCCGGGTAAGATGATAAATCCTCACTCAGAAGGCAAATGGGAAAGAAACTGGAAGAGGGAGAAAACAGGAAACAGGACAGGAGCCTATCACAGAGACCCTCTGAAAGACTCTACCCAGCAGGGTAACAAAGCAGATGCTGAGACTCAGCCAAACTTTGGGCAGAGTGCAGGAAATCTTATGAAAGAAGGGAAGATAGTAAGACCTGGAGGGGACGGTGTTAATTTTTATGATGATTTTAGATAATTTGGGAAATACAAGGTATTTAGAATCCATACATTATAGAGTCTAAGATTGTTTTGATCTACTTCCAGATTTTTATGCAGTAGCAATTAAAGTAAATTTTTAAATAATATGTGCCTTAGGAAATTGGCATCATATAATTCATGCAGTGGAAATGCATATATTAACATATTAACTATGTTATGAAATCTAATTTTAATAGATGCATGTAATTTCACCATTCTTAAGTCTTTTAGTAATTGTCAGTTCTACTTTTCCAGGAATATAAATGTCAGTGAACTGAACATCCTCTTCTCAGGGAGCATCCGTATTTTTTGTTGTTGTTACCATCTAGTCCCGGGTGGCCTGGAACTCTCTGTATGGCACAGCTAGCTCCAGCTTCTCTGCGGTCCTCCTGCCTCAGCCTTGCAAGAGTGATTGTGGGCACCCGTCCCCATAGCCAGCATACCCGTGCTTTATGTCTACAGTGAAGAGAGTGAACTGTTTTGGTGGCAACTTTCAAGACCTTGGAAAGGAGATATTCAAGATCGTAAAAATAAAAATATTTGTGAGAAAAAAAAAAATCAAAGCTCCACCCTTAAACCAAGTGGGCTGGAGCCTCCACGGGGCCTGGGACAGACACACTCATCCACTCTTCCCAAGGTGGCTTTGGCTGGTGGTTCCCAGGCGAGTCTCTATGGAAGCTCTGTCCTCAGCCTGAGAGACACCTCCCCGCAGGATCATGACTGATATTCTTTGCAGAGTCATGCTTTGGGGAGTCCGGCCTGACAAGAAATGCTTTCATCAAAGCAGAGTTCAGGTCTTTTATCAGAACCACTTCCAGAAGGTTAATTTAGCTAAAATTTCCCTTTAAAAACATTTTAAGGAGACAAGGGAGGGAGCTATAATCAGGATATAAAGTGAATAAATTATTTAAAAATATTTTATTATTAATGTGCAGTCTTTGTACAAAGTTATGAGTTTCATAATGTCAGTGTTTCTCAAGTATATCTTGTGTCCTGGCACACCACTCCACATTACTCTCCCTGCCACCCTTCCTGCTCCCAGCAGTGCTTTGGATCTTTGAAAAACTCAGGTCACATATGAGTGTGTGTATGTAATCTATGTTCTCCATATCAGGAAAAAATGTGTGTTATTTGTCATTCTGGACCTGACATATTTTGTGTAATATCAGGAATAACAATTCTGTCCATTGTCTCCTGAAAATGACAATATTTCTTTCAGCTTTACGTCTGCGTCAAACTTGATTTTCTTTATCCGTTCATCTATTGACAGACACCTAGACTGGACCCGTAGCTTGGCTCATGAGAAGAGTTCTGCAGTGTGTCGGGATAAAGGTGGGCGTGTCTGCTGTATGCTGACTCAGACCCCTTGGGGAGATTCCTGAGAGTGGCAGCGCGAGATCACTTCTTCACTCTCCTTTTAGTTTTCTGACCAGAATCCATGCTGATTTCCATACAGGAAGCATTGGATTAATCTTAGATTTATAAATGGATTTCTTGGGTTAATATTGTTCAGTTTCTGCCTAGCTTTTTATTTCATTTTAAATATCCATTTCAAGTATTTCTTTTTAAAATTTATTTATTTATTTATTTATTATCAATTACAGTTTATTCACTTTGTATCCCAACTGTAACCTCCTCCCTTGGCCCCTCCCAATCCCACCTTCACTCTTTAGTCTCCTCCCATACCCCTCCCCTACTCCACTGATAGGGGAGGTCCTCCTCCCCTTCCATCTGACCCTAGCCTATCAGGTCTCATCAGAACTCTCTGCACCGTCTTCCTCTGTGGCCTGGCAAGGCTGCTCCCCCCTCAGGGGGAGGTGATCAAAGAGCCAGCCACTGAGTTCATATCAGAGACAGTCCCTGTTCCCATTACTAGAGAACCCACTTGGACAATGAGCTGCCATAGTCTACATCTGTGCAGGGGTTCTAGGTTATCTCCATGCATGGTCCTTGGTTGGAGTATCAGTCTCAGAAAAGGGCCCAGATTTTTTTTTTCTCTCCTTGTGGAGCTCCTCTCTCCTCCAAGTCTTTCTATCATCCCATTCTTTCATAAGATTCCCTGCACTCTTCCCAAAGTTTGGCTATGAGTCTCAGCATCTGCTTTGATACTCTATTGGGTAGAGTCTTTCAGAGGCCCTCTATAGTAGGCTCCTGTCCTCTTTCCTGTTTTCTCCCTCTTCCGATGTCCATCCCGTTTGCCTTTGGATCATCTTACCCAGGGTCATCCTTCTTGATTAGCTTCTTTAGGTGTACAGATTTTAGTATGTTTATCATATTTTGTAGGTCTAATATCCACTTATAAGTGAGTATATACCATGTGTGTCTTTCTGCTTCTGGGATACCTTATTCAGGATGATCTTTTCTAGTGCCCACCATTTGCACTCAAATTTCATGATTTCCTTGTTTTAAATTGCTTGGTATTTCTTAATACTACTTGTGTGTCTTTATAGACTTGTGTGTCTTCTTAGCATTTTGTTCTTATGTTCACTTTCTATCAAAGTTTATCCTAATATATGTCATTAGCTGTTAGCCATCTTTTCCTTTATTTTTAAACAAAAATATTTTTATTTTATTACTTTTAACCAATACACTGGGTTCAAATATCTCTGCTTGTACAACTTTTTAAAAAAAATTTTGGACTATATTAAGTTTCCTTCAGATCTTTGCATGTGATGTAGTCTTGTAATGTTTTCATAGATGCCTGGAAAGTATATCTATTGTCACATCACCTTAAGTTACACACAAAGTCACCTGACATGCACATGTATGAATTTACACAGTTTACAATGGTATAGTATACATTACTATGTCCAATCATTTTAATTATATTAGCATGAATGGTAAGAATATATTTATTTTTTATATAAGCGCACCTTGTCAAAGACTTTACAACCCTAATTGAGAACCTGCCAATCATTGATAGTTTTTATCTTATGCATTTTGACCACCTGTTGGTGTTCATTAATTCTACAACATTTATTAATGATGCTACTCAATATAAAATTAACTTTTATATCATTTAAGGCCATTTTGCCTTAAATTCTTCCCTTACTTTATTATTATTAACTTAATTTTGTGATGATGTGATGTTGGGAATCAAAGAAGGACCTTCTACATAGTCTTTATTTTATTTTAAACACTTCCTAATGTACAATGAATGCATAGTTTAATTTTCTTCACATGATTTGAATTTTTGCCTTTGGGTTTGAAACTTATTACAATTATCAATATAAGTTTTGATAATTATGATTTCTAGGTGTTCGGCTTTCTGTGTTTTGTTTCTGTTTTATTTTCTGTTGTGTGACAGGTGATGATTTCCTTGGAATCAATGGTATAAATGCAGCATAGCAGGTTGACTTCCATGTGATTTGAAGATATGTAGTTAAATATGCTTTTATTTTCTTCCTTCTAATTGTATGTCTGTAATAGCATCTTAAGTTCCACATAAGCTGTGACTTTAGATTCATGCCACTCCTGAGGTTGTGATATATGATGATATGTTATATCGTGCTCCTTAACACTGTATCTGTAGCAAAAGCAGTGGGATGGTGAATAATCAGCAACGGGCATCTGCCACCCTAAGCCGAAACCATTTCCTAAGCCAAAGTTCCCGTAGTTCTGGGAAATGCTTGCTTGTGTCTGATCATTTAAATTATTCAAACAGTTGTTGCATGGGAAGTAAGGAGACATGAAGATGAAGAGGGAATTAAGACCTCACAAATAGTGTTTGAAAGCCATGGAGACAGCTTGCTTTCAGGATGTCAGCAGATCCTCTGAATAATGTTTGTTCAGTGGGGGGAAATAATAAAGAAATGAAAATGTTATCTGAACTACAGAAATGCTGCTTTTCCCCAGGTTAATTTATGACCAGCTAAACTCATTGCAGTATATGCAAAGGATATGAAGAAGAAATCTTTGGAAATAGATAACATGCTTTTTTTTTCTTAATTGAAGAATATAATTTTAACTGGGTAAGATCACTGGTAATTTTAACATCAAGGTGACAATGAATGTAGAATTAGAACAGAAAGTTGCTTCCTGGGCAGGAGAGATAGTGACTTCACAATCCACGGTGCGTACCTTATCTAGGGCACCGCCAGGAGCTAATGTCCTCTCTTGCCTGTCTCTCTCCCTACAGGTGTTAGATGGTGAGTCATTAAATCTTTGCAAATCAGGGCATCACTCCCAGGACGCCTGCCAGTTAGGTTTTAAGCAGAGGCACATATATGACTGTTCTGAGAAGCCGCTGCGCATGGTTGCTCTCATATGTACAGCTGTGCGCCACAGCCTGTGGTCCCTCGTGGCCCCTCACAGCTGAAGGTGGAAGCAGAAGACAACAGTTAGTTCAGCCCTTGCTAATGTCTTCATCTTTGTCACTGCCTAGGAGGGACAGCCACCCTTAAGTGAGAGTCAAACAATTCAGAAAAGATGCGGGATACATTCAGTATCGTGCCACAGTTCTGCACACCTGGGCATTATTAATGTGCTTAGAACCCATGGCATGCAGAGAAGTGCTGTGAGCTGTTGTCCTATGCATGTGGCATGGATGTTGCACATGTGAACTCCCAGAAGCTGTGTTGACCGTCCCCAGACCTGCACAAGGTCAAGCCAGTTAAAAACTCCAGCACGGAAGGGGAGGAAATGACACACACACCCCTAGTGGAGGGGCTGTGGGCAGTTAAAGGCTGCTGGAAGGAGAGGCAGGTTCCCCACAGCCCAGTGGATGGCCCGCAGCCATATGCACTAAGTGAACTCACTAATCTGTGACTCAGCAGAGCATCTGTAGAAACTCCACAATATCTCTGCCACCTTCTAAATCTACTGTCCACAGGGATCCAATGCAATCATCACTTCCCTCTTTTGTTCCTTTTGGAGAATCTTCCTTTCCACTTTCAAAACATTCATTCGGCATTGTCAGAATTAAACTCAAAGCTACACAAATAGGGTCTTTCTGAACAAAACTACATGTTTTCAGTAATCCCTTCAGAATTCAGAAGCTGGACCTGGCCCTCTTCCCTAAGACAACTCCATGTGAGCCCTCAACAAAACAAGCATGCACACCCCAGCTTTCTTGTCTTACACCTCATGCAATTCAGTCTTCTGCTCTGCTCTGCTCCCTGCTAACCCCTTCAGCTTAAATGGTCTTCTTTTCCTTGTACCATGACCAAAGGCCAACTTCTCTATGTGACTTCACATCAGCTCATCTTCCTGGTGTCCGGCTCATGACCAGGTCTGGACTGCTAATTCTAGAGGACTGAAGATCAGCTGAAGATCCTAAAAGTGAAGTGTAAATCTCTGCGTATTCATCACTCATTAGCACCCCTGAGCCTGATATATACATGAGGGTCTCTCTATAGATACATTCTTGATCAATGAACCAGGTAACCAAAAACATCAATGGAAAAGTGAACCCAACACTTTGGGAAAGTTAAACAAATCTCATATAATCTAAAATGACCTATTTTATGATAGATACCAAATCAACAGTGATGGCTAAGTTCCTACTTATAAACTAACGAACACCAACACCCAAATGCCTTCCTTACACCTCTCTAACTCAATTTGTCCAAACTGATGTCACAGTGTGAGAAGATTCTATCCTCCCATCTGTAACCTCAGCAACCAGCTCCATCACACACTGTAAACTTGTGGGGCCCCCAAAGTAGTCTCCTGAAACAACTCTAGCCCATCCTGGTGTCATTGTTTCCATGCTCACCCCCTGCTCTCCATACTGCAACCACTGCCTTCCATTGTCGACCTCCATCCTGCCTCACCTTGGTTCCCATGGAGCTGTTTATACTTATTTTATTAAGTATGGAATTACCAAAAATCATTATAAACTGTTTTCCTAACTGGAAATTATCACACACAACAACAAAAAAAAGAATCATGTAATGACTAACGGATATAATTGTCTAACAGATCAATATTGGAATTATAATCTAATATAATTTGAAGTCACTTACTTCAAAGAGGAAGCCCAAGTTTGACCACACAACTTTGTTCTACTGACCCAAAATCTTCTCTCTCAGCCCAACTCCACCCTTATAAGTACCTTGTCATGTAATTTTGAAGTCTAATTTTATTAACGGTAACTTCTGACTTTAACATAACACAAATACCATGATTTCTATATAAGGCCACTCTTTGCTTTGTTTCTATATGAGGCCACTCTTTGCTTTGTTTGCTTTGTTTCTATATGAGGCCACTCTTTGCTTTGTTTCTATATGAGGCCACTCTTTGCTTTGTTTCTATATGAGGCCACTCTTTGCTTTGTTTCTTGCTAAATGTGTACTATATTCAATTCTTATAGAATTATTGGTAAATTATCCCAAATAGACTAGGGAAACATTAATGAAGTGATTCACTGACTTGGTGAAGATGGAGTTGATTAAGATGATAGAAAGTTAAAAGACACCAGTGACCTTGGTGTCCTGCAAAGACTCTCTATCACAAAAGTAGTCATATTGATTGAGGGCATAGTTATTTTCTTCATCCAGTGTAGAGGGAGAATGAGGAGAAAAATGAAGGAATTGCTGAGTTAGTGTAGTACGCACTGATTACGGTTGAGAAGAGTTCAGCTGGATATTCAGGTACCATAACAGTTGTGATGGTTTGAATAAGAATTGTCCCTATGGACTCATATATTAATGCTTATCTGTGAGGATTAGAAGGATTAGGGGGCGTGGTCTTGTTGGAGGAAGTGGGTCACTTGGGGTAGGCTTTGAAGTTTTAAAAGCCCATGCTAATCCCAGAGTATCTGAGCTACTGCTCTAGCACAAGCCTTCAGGACATTTGTTCCCCACTGTAAGGATATTGGACTAAACCTTTGACACTGTGAGGAAGCACCCAATTAAATGCTTTCTCTTATAATAGTCTTGGTCATGGTCTCTTTACAACAAAAGAACAGGGACTGTGAAGTCACAGAAGATAGTGACTGTAAAGACAATTCCAGCTTTTCCAAATGAAAAGTTTTTGTATGACTGTCTTGTGTTTCGTCAGGATCACTGGGGAAACTGTGTCCTGTTCTCTACTAATTTTTGGAAAGAGAATTTCACTAACTACTTATTGCTAATCTCAAAAAAAGTCAATTTACCCAAGTGACTGAGGTTGGTGACATTGTTTTTTTTTTCCCCTGTAATTGTAATATTTCCATATTCTTAAGAACAGAAAACACAAATCTAAAATTTGGTTAACCAGAATATCTACATTACTTCTACTGCTATCTTTGCTTATTTTATTTTCTCCTGAATTAAATAGGAGCTTATCATGAAGCAAAACATTTCAGTTCAAGCTTGCCTTTTTTAGTTTGTTTTTCTACTTCAGGACTCACTATCTTGTTAGCATGTGTTTCCTTGACTGTCTATGGATTTCTTTGATGAAAGCCTCAAGGTAAACTGGTTTGTTTTACCTCCTGAGATGGTAATTTAGATAGACAAGGAGAATCGGACTCCTGAGCACTCTCATTGGCCTTTCGTTTTCCAGTCCTCCTGTAAACAATCAGAAATGGGTAAATCTGATGGATTAACTCCTTGCTAGCAGAAAGAAATCTATCTTAGGTACAGGCACTGCCAAGCTCTCCTTGAGTTCCATCATTGTCTTCTGGAAGACCTATTCACAAGACCACCTATAGTGGAAGTTTTTGTTTCTTTAAAAGTTAGTTATATTATGGTTTGGTTTTAATGCCAAGTGTGAGATTTGGGGCTGATTTTAGTCTGTCCACAGCTGAGAATTGCCTCATGTGGGTGTGGTCTTTGCCACATGCAGACAGTTTCACTCAGAGGACTCCGAGAGGGTATAAATACGAGAGCAAAGAGAGAGGAAGAAGGCTCTGAGAAAGAGTCTCTAAATAGAGGTAACTCCAAGAAAGAAGGCTGCTACTTCCCCTGCTATTGCTGGTTCTTCCTTCTGCTGTGTTGGCTGTTGCTGGTTTGCTGGACTGCTGGATATCCTGATGACTGAGATTGGAGATGCCCCAGATGACCCTAACCAGATGGAACTAACCAAAAAGAACTCTGCCCCCTCTCACATCTACCCTTCTTTCTCTCCAACCTAGTATTGGGGAGTTGGAAGGCATTAGGGTGGATAAGGGTTAGAAGGGAGATAGATACTTCAGGTATGTCAATTAAATATAGTTTAAAAACCACACACAGCAACCACCCACCTTTGTTAGTACTGAGAACCATAATCCAATAAAGCTCTGGTAGTTGTCCACTCTTCTCACATTTCCACTCTTCAATAGGGAGAGTCAGCTCAAATCTGTGAACCCTTCAGGCTCAACGCCTCAGCTATGACTGATGCCACTTCTAAACACACATCTCTCAGATCAGTGTCTGTGAGAGCCAGAAGTTTTAGGAAGAAGTGTGTGCTGATCCTGGAAGATGCTGAGGATGCTAGAGGCCACGCAGGATTTAAGTAGATAGAGGGTTAGCTCATCAGGGGCACAGTCTTCCTGGACCTCAGGATCTTCTTCCATGGGAATTCCAGATCTGGAGGAAGACCATAGAGCCCAGGTGGCCAGTGAAATTGTTCTGCCAAGTGATATTTGTGTTCCTCGTGTGTATCTGTGCACCACAGGTGTTCAGGTGCACCTCAGCTGTAGAGAAGGAGCTGACAGACTGTCCTCCCAGACCTAGAGATGAGCATTGGAGAAAGAGGCTGCTGAAGAAGATAGAAAAAATAGTTTGTGTCTATCTGTGACAATCTCCTTTGTTGACCATGGAACACATCTGTTCTTTCAAACAGCTGGCGTCCTCTGGATATATGCAAATTTATGGATCTCTAAGAATTCCATTGAAATAGAAATGACGAGGAACTCTATCTTTTCTATAGTTTCAGGCTTTAAAAATATAACCTCTAAAGAAATGTCAAGATGAATGTGACTAAACAAAAATCCTTGGGTCAGGTCAAGTTTCGAAATCTTCTCACTTAATCTGTAACAGATCTTCCCTCTTGCAGGAGAGTAAACCAGGCAGAAAAGTGGTATATTAATCATTTCTGTGTCAAAATACATGAGAGAGAGGAAAAAAAAAAGCAACTTCAAGAAAGGGGTCGGAGTTTGCGCAGACATCAAGCCAGAGAAGGTATGGAATCTTGAGATCAGTAGTCACGTTGCATTTGTACTCAAGAACCAGAAAGAGTCGAAAACTAGTGCTTAGCTCTCTTTCTCCTTTTCATTCAGTCCAGGACTCAGGCCGAGGACTGGTGTCACCCACATTTAAGATGGGTCTATTTTACCTCAATTAACCCCAGAAACTCCCTCACAGCCACACCCATATATTTGTCCCCAGGTGGTCACAGACCCTGACAAGTTGACAGGCATCATTGGACATTGCAAGCAGGCATTGTGATGAGGAGGATATGCAGCAATGGGGAACTAAATGCTGCGCAGATTCCGCTGCACTTCTGTCCTGGTGGTAAATCTGTGGCGTGGCGCATCACCTGCACAGTCATTTACCTCTCAGCTGCATTGTGGCCTCAAACAAGCCGGCATGTTTTTTTATCCTTTTTAATTTCACAACCAAGTCATAGTTCAACACAAGTCTTAGCTGCTTTTAGGAATATGGAAACATGAGCCGTCCAAGTCCTGCAGTCTCTGGCCTGGTTTCGGGTTATCTCTTCTACTACACAGACTATTTCCAGCAGAGCCCACCCCAGATCTGCTAGGCAGCAAGTAGAGTAAGACTCCCCAGTGAATAAGTGGATGCTTGAAGTTCATCTATATGGGCTACATGAACTAGAAGGAAAACTATAGCGATTATTATTCTTTTTTTTCTGCAAACAATATAGGAACATATGTAGAAAAATATAAATATAAAGAAACACAAAGAAAAGTCAGGTATGACACCCAGGACAACAATAGTACAAGAGTGCAGCCATTGACACGTTTATCTGATGGTATTGTGTCAATTCCAAATGATCTTTCTTCTCCTCTGAGTGAGAAGAGAAATTTAATTCCCTCTTCCCTTTTAGCAAATAAACACCCCTACTCACAAAAGTCTAACATCTCATGTCATACTCTTGGAGGTTTTTGTGTGTCCTTGCTAGCGGCTTGCTTTACTGACTAGTTTTATGTTGGCTTGACACAAGATAGAATCATCTGAGAAGAAAGAGCATCAATTAGGAAAATGCCTCCATAAGATCAGGTTGAAGGGAAGCATTATACAATTTTCTTACTTGATGATTGATGTGAGAGAGCCCCGCCCACTGTGGATAGTCCTGGGCTGGTGGTTCTATGAGAAAGCAGGCTGAGCAAGCCATGTGGAGACAGCTGGTAAGCAGCACCCTCCATGGCCTCTGTGCCAGATCCTGCCTCTAGGTTCCTGCCCCATGTGCGTTCCTGTGCTAGCTTCCTTTGGTTATGAACAATGCTATAAAAGTGTAAGCCAAACAAACCCTTTCCTCCCCAAGTTGCTTTGGTCATGGTGTTTCATTATAGCAACAGTAACCATGAGAAGGACATTTACAATCTGTGGGAAAGGTACAAATGAGAAACAAAGCTCACACATTTGTCTTCTTGCTAAGTGTTTAATTTTCTGGTATCTAACAATGTGCCATACACAGTCAAGCTCCAACATGGCTTGTTAAATAAATCTCCTGCAAAGCAAAAACTATTGCAGATCTCCCTCCTTTTCCTCTGCTTCTAACACAGGACAACAATCCTTCTTTTGTGTCTATGGTCACTTTGTAGGTTTAGATCTCTACCAGACAGCAGCACCAACTAATTGAAGCAAAGACCACCAGATTGATTTCAGGCTGTCATGATTCACTAATGTGTCAGCTCCTCTCTCCCTGGGAGTTAGAAGTTGTATTGTACTGCTTTATTGAGCAGTGAAATGTGGATTAAGCTGGTGCGCTACTTCTCGGCTGATGCATCAGGAGCTGGAGGGATGGGGCAGCACTGGAGAGCACTTGCTCGTGGAGAACCTGGGATCCGCTCCCTGTACCAATCCTGGGTGGCTCTCAGCTGTCTATGACTCCAGCGTCTGGGGTCTTCTGACTCCATGAGTACCTACACTCATGGGAGTTGTATAAGTTTACTCAGGTGCACACATAGAAACACAATAAAATAAATCATTCATTTTGGAAATAACAAGAACATCTTGTCTTTCCTTCACCCCAGCAGCTAACTCTCCAGGTTTGGCTGAATACAGGGAAGTGACGTAGTGAGGAGAACCTCAGCTGACCAGTGGCAAATAGAAAACACCAAGCACCGTGCCTTTGGGGGCTTGTTGCTTTGCCTGTGTTTTGTTTTTTAAGGCACTGAGCTGTTTGTAACATACCAAGTGTGATGCAGAGTGGGGCATTAGCAATCGACAGAAGAATGCAAAACACATCATAGCTTTGTTTTATGTTCTAATTTCATTCCTGTTGCTGTGGCAAAACACAGAAACAAAAAACAATTTATGGAAGGAAAGGTAATTCCAGGTTATATCTACTGTCAGCAGGAAGTCGGGAATTCAAAGCACAATTTGGTCACATTGATAGAGTCAAGAGAAGAGAGATGCGGATAGAAGCAGGTTGCTTGCTTTCATCTGTCTTTCTCCCTTTTTTACAGTTCAAGAGCTCCTACGTAGACAATGGTGCCATCCATGATGGCTAAATCTTTTCCTATCTATTAAAAATCAAAACCAATCTCTCATAGGCATTCTGACAGCCAAAATGTTTTTCTTACTTCAAACTTTCTTCCCAAGTGATTCTAGATTGCATCAAGTTGATGGTTAAAGTTGACCAGAAGACCCAAATTTTAATGTTGCCTATTTCTTTAAGTAAGCCTTCTGGCAAAGTATTCCAACTCTGGAGTCTCTGCTTGTGCCCATCCTGTTGCATGAAGCCATTAGAATGAACAAAAACTTAAGGACAAGTACTACTGTGTCAAAAGGACAGATCTTAGCCACGGTGACCCTCCTTTTCTGTGCGCAGTTGAGGAAAGATTAATATTCAGCTCAGATCTGGTAACTAGGGGCAACTGAGGCCATTGCTAGGATGGCATAAAAGACACAAACGAATGGTCCCTGTTCTTAAGATATATATACATATATGTATGTATACATACATATGTATACATATATACACATGTATACACACACACATATATATATGTATATATATATATATATATATATATATATCACAGCATTTTTTGTAAAGTCTAGCACTGGGGCAGACGTTTTCACTGTGTCAGTGGGTAGAGACAAAAGTGGACTACTGTCCACTACGAGAACAGATTGGATAAGAGAGGAAAGCATAAGAGCATCCATCAGGGCAGGTATGTTGGGTCAGAAGGTAGTAAAACTATTTGTTTTAACAGTGTTAAAAGGATACTTCAAAGGCCCTCGATGAGTTTTGACATCTTCCTATGGCTTCAGCAAGAAAACAAAGGCCCTGAAATGTCCAGTAACGTCATCTCCATAATCAGAATCCAAGCAGGCCACATCCCTATTCGGCCTCTTTGAAGACAGCTCTAAGTGGCATTTCCCATCAAGTGTGGACCTGGAGCTGCCAGTGGCATATTCCATTAAAGACCATGCCCCTTCTGCTTCCCTCCCAAATTAGGTGGTGAAATTTTCTCTTCACCCAGGCCTTTGGCAGCTCCCAGTGCCTGTGGGGCCTAATTGAGCTAGAGTCTCCAGGGGCTCCACTCTGCCGTTTCCTGATGAGTAAGGGGAGAAGTGAGCAGAGAAGGCCACTGTTCTCATTAACAAGGGCCCCCCACTTGTCATTGCTCTTATAGGCATCATCGCTATTTTAATTAACCATCTTTGCCATTGGGCCTGCAAATAATTGTCTCAGCACTCTTCATAACACAACTATGTCTGCTGTTAAAGGCACAGGCGTTCCCCTCCCTCAGCCCTGGCTAATTACGCCGGCCTTGTTTAAACTCTCAGTGCACAGGCCTGAGAGTCAGGTAGGATGTGACCCTCATTAACACAGGAGAAGATTACAGGCCCTGCTGCTATCATCCTTGCCCGAGGACCCTTCTGAAAGCCACTCCTTACTGAGAGGGACTGTTGGGCCAATGTAGACTTTTACCCTGTAGAGAAAAGTTAAAACACATTTTTTCCCCTACCTTTCTGTTTGGAGGGCAATTTTTTATTTAAGCAGCAGGGAAAAAGCAAAGGAAGAAAGGCCTCTCAATGTCTGGCTGTGAAAAATTATTTACATGAAAAGGCTGTACTCATACATACTGTAAGGTACAGGCTCTCCCCAGACTGATTCGAGAGTAAAATCACCCCAGTGGTCTGAGTTCACGGAAACACTAACTGTGGAGATGAACAGGACAGAAAGCCAGGTAAAACGCATAGAAATCCATAGAGGGCATCCTAGAGAAAGCGCTTCACGAAACTGCTTCGAGGCTCAGGTAGCCGGGGCAAGGACCGGAGCTACAGTGCGGCCTCAAGCAGTTGGGAGTCCGATGACATCAGTCCTGGGTCGCCCTTTCTGGGGCGGTGTGACTCGCCACTTTGACCTTGTTTCCAAAAGAGAAAAACAGAACCTTCTCCCATTCTTCCCCTTAACCAGTCAGCGTAGTCCTGCTCCTGGGTGACTGGAACAGCTTCCCTAGACCCGCAGCCTCGGAGTCAGGCCACGCCCGGTCCCCACTTCAGCAGTCCCCTCCTTCTTTTCCTCCTCTACCGTCTCTGGGTCCCCATCAGAGACTGGTAAAGGTGGCTGATACCTTGCACACAGTAGCAAGTTCTGAATCAGTAGCCGTTATCTCCATGGGAGAAAATTCACGTTTTAATAACTTCCTCGCTCATTACGAGAGACCTTTGTTTCATATTCTCCAACGCCATCCCGGGTTAATCGGTACGTTAGCAATGGACCGTGATGAAAATTATTCCAAATTACCAAAGCTTTGTCTTAGCTTATGTATGTTAGTGAATGTGTGTGTTGTTGAGCCGGGTGCCACTGCTCACATACTGCAACGCTGCCAGCAAGATTGTTCCAGAGACCAGCATCTTCTGCAGACTTAGAAAGTCAAGATCGGCTTCCAAATCAGCAGCGGTCAGTGGATGTGAGCGTGTGCAGACCCAACACTCCCCGACCGGACCGGAGGACTCAGTTCCTCCTCCCCGTGTGTGGGTTTGTGGTTCCTTACTCACTCTCTCTCTCTCTCTCTCTCTCTCTCTCTCTCTCTCTCTCTCTCTCTCTCTCTCTCTCCCCCACCCACCCACCCAGAGGGCAGCTCACAGCCTCACTCACAGCTGTTTGCACCAAGGCAAGCATCACAGTGAGAAAGTGTCAGGCACATGGAAGGCACAGCCTTACAGTTCAAGCTCGGAAGCAGCACCCATCACTTTGTGCCTGCTCTGTAGAAACAGCTAGTCAACTCAGCAATCAAAAAGGAGGAAATCATGAAATTTGCAGGCAAATGGTGGGATCTAGAAAAGATCATTCTGAGTGAAATATCCCAGAAGGAGAAAGACAAACATGGGATATACTCACTCATATAGACCTATAAGATATGATAAACATAATGAAATCTATACACCTAAAAAAAGATAATCAATTGAGCGGACATGGGGTAAGATGATCAATCCTCGTTTAGAAAGACAGATGGGATGTGCATTGAACGTATGACAGGAGTCTACTGAGCGCATCTGAAAGACTCTAACTAGCAGTGTTTTCAAAGCAAAGACTCATGACCAAACCTTTGGCAGAGTACAGGGAATCATAAGAAAGAAGGGGAGTTAGTCTGATGGGGAAAGGATAGGAGCTCCACAAGGACCAAATATATCTGGGCACAGGGTCTTTTCTGAGACTGACATTCAACCAAGGACCATGTATGAATAGAACCTAGAACCTCCACTCAGATGTAGCCTGTGGTAGCGCAGTAACCAATTGGTTTCCCAAAGTGAGGGGACCAGGGACTATTTCTAACAGGAACTCAATGACTGGCTCTTTGGTCTCCCCACCCCCGAAGGGAGGAGCAGTCCTGTTAGGCCACAGAGGAGGGCTTTGCAGCCAGTCCTGAAGATACCTGATAAAACAGGATCAGATGAATGGGGAGGAGGTCCCCCCTATCAGTGGACTTGGAAAGGGGCAGGGAGGAGATGAGGGAGGGAGGGAGGGACTGGGAGGGAATGAGGGATCGGACACGGCTGGGATACAGAGTTAATAAAATGTAACTGATAAAAAAAAATAAAAAATAAAAAAAATAAAAAAAGAAACAGCTAGTCAGATCAGTTAGCCAGCAAGGGCAGGCTTGCCGGGCCCACAGGCCGGGAGCAGGATCACTGCCAGGCGTTCAGAAGACCGTTCGCTCTGGTGAGGAAGAGAGTGTCTAGCCTGCTCTCCTCCACAGTTCCCGTGCCTCTCCACACAGACTTCCCTAATCTTGAGCCGATTCCTCCTCTCTTCTCAAAAGTATGAGCAAAATCTTACTCTTCCCCCTTTTCAGTAAACAGAAGCCCATTTCTTGTTCAAATTATTTCAGGCCATTTTTGCTTTCCCTTTACCAAATCCCGTAAGAGAGACGGAGAGGAGAGTACGTTTTTTATGGGTTGGAGGAAGATGACTTTTGCCTGAGGCCAATAATGACAGTGCCAAGGATGAAGCGTGGGTCCCCATCTGCCCTGCATCTTCAGATCACCAGACACATTTCAGCGCTGCTTGGATTCCTACCTCAGGCCATGGGTAGATGATCTGGGTCAGTGGAGAGGAAATCTCCCTGCAAAAGCTGGGAGTGATTGATTCATGACTTCCCAAATCAAGGGTGTCTCACCTTCCCTGCCGGGTGGCTTTGATGCCTTTAATTGCACTGAGGTGGAAATTACAGCACAGGACATACAGTGCTCAGCACTTGAACATAGGTGCTGTTGGCAGGCATTCCGAACTGTCCCTGCTGAATGACAAGGGTACATACAAAGAGATTTTATCTCCAGCAACAAGCAAGCTACTCTGAATGATAACAGGAAATTCCTTCTTCGGGCCGGAGGGAAGTCCTGGTCCTTTTTAATAACCTTTCCTGGGGCAAAGCTTGATGCCCATGGTGAAATCTATGAATAACCTCCCCAGGCTTAAGCTTATAAAGCTCAAGTCAAATTTCCATTAGACATTTCTTCTAATTTATTTGGGAAACAAGGGATGAGACTCTGAATGCAAATTTAGGTGACAATCTTCCTGAACTAAGGAACTTCAAAGAAGGAATTTGTATATATTATTCATCTGTCTCCATCGTAAACCCAGGGACATAGAAAAAAAAAATAGAGCATCGACTTTAATGTGCATCAATCAAGAAAACATTTATAATACCAATAATCCCTAATCCTCTAAGCAAGGCTGGGGGGAAAACACTCTATGTCTCTTAAAAGGAGTTAGAGGCATTTGTAGGATTTTCCTGAGGATCTTCATGCTACGCATTAAATGCAAATGCAATTTGTATTCATCGCAGCTACTGAGGCAAAGACAAAACACCCAGGTAATGCCGCCTTCCACATGCTTCCAGGTGTGGCCATTGCAAGGAGGGCGGTGAGCACCTCACATCCCAGACAGCCTGTCACTACCCATCCTCCATACTTATCCTCAACCCTTCTGGTCTGTTTTCTCACCAGTTTCCTTGCTCCCTTCCTGTTTAGATTGGGAGATCCTAGGACAGTGTAATGCAGAGTTGACACTCCCTTTGTAAGATCTAGAAATCTCATTATAAAAGCATGATCACGGCGGCTCATGCTTGGAATCCCCACACTGTGGAGGTAAAGACTGTAGGTCAGAAGTTCAAGGTCATCTCAACTTCATAGGAAGTTTGAAGCAAATATGAAGACCCGGCCTCATAACAAATTCAATAAAACACAACATTTAGCCTGGGTATGGACCTTGCCTCAAACCATCTATCCAAAACATTTATCAAACACTGAGCAAAAGCCCAATGTAAACATACTTTGGTTAAGATAATGATACTTGATCATATCTCAGAACTGTCATGTGTATACACACACACACACACACACACACACACACACACGTGTAACACAAATCAAAGTATTTACAGACATAAAGGAAGCACTCAATAACTGAAAATCCCATTACTAAAAATCTTCAACTACCCCAACTCCCCAAGCAACAGACAGAGACTGTGTTTTTTTTTTTTTTAATGACTGCTATCTGGAGCTATCTCAAGACAGAGAAGCCAAAACTGAACCCCCCTTCTGCCTAACATGAGTCCGCCTCGTCCTGTCATGTTGTGATCACACCAAAAGCATTTCACTAGTCACCATCCATAGCTTATTATTTCTCTTTCCTGACTTGCTATAAGAACCTTCCATTTTCTCCCATGTGCTCTGAAATCCCGGGGTTTCGCAGCACTCTAGAGCAGGTAATACCACTGTAATAGCTTCTGGAATGAGACACAAGATCCTTGACTTGTCTTTCTCTTGTATCCATACAGAACTCACTTGGCAAGTCCCAAAATACACCAGGACTGCCATCTTGTACCACATGGTCTGGCCTGCCTGGCTTCACTTGTCACTGACCATGTCTGGATCCCTGCCATGTCCTCTCTCTGATTCCCAGTCATCTATATCAGCCTGTCCTCTCTCCTCATCTGGACAGAGTGAAAGGTTTATTCTGTTTGTTTGTTTTGTTTTAAACAAAAGTCAGATCATATTACTCATTAATTAAAACCCTTCAAAAGTTTGCCCTCCTCAAAAAACAATATAAACAAACAAAAAGCAACCAAAAACCTATAAAGTGGTTCAAGAAATGTATCCTCCTCTGCCTGCAGTCATCTTGTTGACCTCTTCCCTGCCATCTACACTCTACACCAGCTCCTGTCTATTCCCAGACACTCACGTTCACTCTGAGACCCAGACCTTCCCTTCTGTCTGGAAGAGTCTCCCTTCTTTAGTCCTGTCCTGGTCATGACCACGTGCCCAGCCCAACCCTGCCACATCTTCCCTGTGCTGCTCCCTCTGATCCTTCCCTTTGGTATGTTCTATCACCTGACAGAACATATTTTCCTTTGCATTACTGATTGCCTTTCACCTTCATGTTTTAACTTTAAAAAATTTTTAATTTAATTACATCATTTTTTCTCTGCTTTTCTTCCCTCAACCTTCCCCATGCTTCCCCACACACTTTCTTTCGAATTCATGACTTTTATTTATCAATTGTTTTCGAATTCATGACTTTTATTTATCAATTGTTTTACACACACACACACACACACACACACACACACACATTCCTAAATATATAAACAGAAATTGTGCATTTGAGTAATGTTGCTTGTATGTATATGGGTTTCAGGGCTGACCACTTGGTCTTGGATAACAATTGTGAGGTTCTTCCCTGTGGAAGACAATTTATCCCACTGTCAGCATTTCTTTGTTGCCTAGACTTCTTTGTGTAGGGTTGAGGTCCCATGAAACTTCCCCCTTTCATTTTAGCTTGTCTATTGATACAATCCTTGGTCATATATTGTTTAGGCAGCCATGTTGATGCTACTTCATAGGTGTAGTTTCTCTAAGATTTCTAGGAGGCAAAAATCTCAAAACACACTTCCGGTGCCTCTGGTTTTCACAATCTTTCTGCTCGAGCTTCTGTGATTCCTGAGGCTGTGAGAGTTGTACTGTAGATATACCAGTTGGGGCTGGGCATCATTTTGATTGGTTGTGCTTTTCTGCAATGGTCTCCATCATTTCAAGGAAATGTTGGCATGGTGGGAGTTGAGACTCTGATTATCTTTAGGTAGAAGAACAAATGTTTAGAGTATAGTTAGGAATTACACTGTTTATGTAAAGTGGTGGTTGGAGGTTCTCCTCCAAGATCCATGACTTCACTAGCCCTGGGTAGCTGGCTGGCTTTCCAGTACCAGGCTTGCTTTCCTTCCTGTTAAGCAGACCTTAAGTTCAATGAAGCTGTTGTGACCAACAAGGAGGTGTGTGTGTGTGTGTGTGTGTGTGTGTGTGTGTGTGTGACTAGTGCACTCTTAGGCATCTCATGCCATGTTGGTAGTCGTGGTTCACAGGCATTGTAGCCAGATGCAACTATTGGTTTCTTCCTTCCCTTGGAAGTTTGTATTATGTGGAAAGGCACCTTTAGAGTTTATTGTGTAAGGGGCAGAAGAGAAACCTCAATGGTTAGAAGCACTTACTGTGTTTGCAGAGGATCTGGGTTCAAATCCCAGCACACACACAAAAGCTAACAAACACCTGTAGCTCTGTCCTAGGCCACTCAATATCTTTTTCAGGCCTCCTTGGGCAGCAGTCTCACACACAGCACACATACCCAGAGGTGAGCGAAACACTCACACAGTGTTTTGCAGAGTGTGGATTGTTAACTGATGGGTCTCAGAAACTAACATGTCATCTGTTTCCCAACGAGAGTTTAATACCCTGAATAAATGTGTGAATTGTAAATGGACATGCACTCCCCCTCAGCAGACGAGGCTTCGTCCCCAGCCATGCTCTCATGCTATTTTGCTGCCTTTTCTCCAAAGCTGCATAACTGAAGCACATATGTACATGTAGCATTACACATAAACCCTCTTGCTTGTGATATTTTGCTGTGTGGTATGCCCGAGTGTAGAAAGCCCCACCCATCTCCTTTCTGTCCACCAGGAGTGTAGGGGGCTACATTCCTTTCGGGTAGATTTATTTATTTCCTTCCTCCCTCCCCACAATGCTTTCTGCAGACCTTTGTTATCATGTTTTTTGAGGTTATTCTGTTCACCACTTTACTGTCCATCTCCACTGGCTTCTTAGTCCTTCTGACTTGTGGTAGTATCCCAGGTAAAATAGATGTGCAATTTAAGAAATGCTGCATTGCTGCATTTTTCATTGCTCAGAGTATGGGAAAGGAGTGGACTTTGAAGGTTGTTCTGTACATTCTGAGTATATCTGAGAAGTAAGCCTGGATGTAGGCAAACCTAGAACAAATTCCAGAAGGAATTCATGATGGTTAATCTAGAATTTCCCAAAATTACTTACTTTCAAAATGTTGCCCAAGAATGCATTTTTTAAATGTCTTTTTTTACAGGATGCATTCCCAGTCTACCTGATCAAAATTCTGCTAGGAAAGGATCCAGAAAACTTGGTTGATTACCAACAAATATCATGGAGAATGTTATAACTGTGAACATTTAAGGAAACTGTGAGCTAGCCCACAACAAACAACACTTGAAGCTGAGCCTTGAAACTTATACAAACTCACTTTTATTCCTTTTCCTAACTTGCTTTATATATTTTACTGGCTACAAGGGGGTGTAAATTTTCAGCTCCAATTTCTTTCAGAATTCTAGACTGGAATTCTGAGCTGGTGGTTGATCTGGCCCCAAATACCATGGGGTTTCCTTCATGTTTCCTCATAGACTTGCTAGTTCACTTCCAGAGTTGTGTCTTCTGTTGGCCTCAGTTCACCCATCTGTAAAATGAGTAAGATGCCACCTCCTCACAGGGGACTGGAAGGTTTAATTATACTTTGAAATTCTCTGCATCTGTCAAGGAGTAAAGACACGATAGATCTAATTAAGAGCGAGCTATGAGTTAGCATTTCTAGGTTATCCTACCCTTAATGTCATATCTGCATTTAAATTCGCAGATTAAAGAGCCTCTCAGTTTTCGGAGTAAGTTACTCCCACACTTTGTGCTCAGGGCTGAGCGTGTTGTGAATGGTGGAGCAGGAGAGGGGGAGCTGCATAGAAGACCAGGAGTGAATCCCAGTGTCTGACCCTGGGCCTTCAACTGTGGGATTTTGGTTTTGCTTTTATTTGGTTGTTACTGTGCCCTGGTTCTTCTCTTTTGAAATAAAAAAAAAAAATCATTTGTTTTCATTTTATAGGAACCCATGATTGAAAGACTGGCTATTTTTGCAAGGCTTTGAACTTTGAAAGAAACTGAACTTTTTTATTAATAATTTATTCATGTTACATCCCGATCATAGTCCTCTCCCTTGTCTCCTTTAAAGTGTTAAAATTTTAAAGATTGTGGAACTTTTGAAGTTATGTTTATATCATGATATTAATATGAGCTCTTGGCAATGAACAAGAAAATTTTTCTGTCTGATGGCATTGTACAGATGTGTTGAGTCTATAAGGGGATAATTGTCCTAATTTGTATTTTTGCCAACTTGACACAAGTGAGTGTTACCTGTGAGGTGGAACTCACAGTTGAGAAAATGCCTCCAAAAGACTGGCCTGTAGGAAACCCTGTGGGCATTTTCTGGAAAAAAACCATTGCTGTGGGAGTGCCCAGCCCATTGTGGGTGATGTCACTCCTGGGCTGGTGGGCCTGAGCTGTGACTGAAGCAGGAAGTCATGAGGAAGTCATGAGGAAGCCATGAGGAAGCCATGAGGAAGCCAGTAAGCACCACCCTCCATGGCTTCTGCTTTGGTTCCTACCTCCGGGTTCCTGTCTTGAGTTTTCACCCTGACCTCCCTCAGTGGTGGAGCGTGACCTGAGAATTGGAAGGTGAAGAAAACCTTTCCTCCCGTGTTGCTTTTGGTCATAATGTTTGCCACAACAATAGAACCCCAGCTGTGACACTCACCTTTTAGGCTACTCCACTCACCACATCTTAAGAGTGTCTGAACAAAACTCCATTTTCAGGGTCATGTTTGTTCTTCAAAGGTCTAGAGCTCAGATAAGCTATCCAAGAAATTTGCCAAGGTGACGAAAAAAAACTTGCCTCATGAGTAAGAAATGCTCCACGGTCTCAATAACACAAGGCTAATGTTTTTTTCGATGATTTTTGAAAATGAGTTTGCAAGGAGACTGGTGCACTCCGTGGGAGAAGGCATCTTTGGGCGTCCCTCCAAACATTGCTCCTATGAAACAGGAGACTGTAGGCACAAGGTGCCTCTGCCAGTCAGAAAAGAGGAGAAATAAGCTCAGAGATATGATGAGTGGGAAGGCAGAGAGAAGACCAACTCAAATTCAAGTTGATTTCACTGTCTTGAGTCGGGAATCTGAGGAACAACAAGAAAGAGAAAGAAAGAAAGAAAGAAAGAAAGAAAGAAAGAAAGAAAGAAAGAAAGAAAGAAAGGAAGGAAGGAAGGAAGGAAGGAAGGAAGGAAGGAAGGAAGGATTTTTAGGTTCAGTGTTGTAGAAAATGGAAACCTCATTCTTTCCTTCTAAGACTTCCAACTGACTGGATGGATGAGACCTATTTACACAGGAGGGTGCCCCACTTTACTCAAAAGCAACTGATTTAATTATTCATCAAAATATTTTAAAAATCATCTTAAAATATGTAGTGCTAAAGGATTAAAAATGCAAACCATATATAATCTTGACCCAGAAGATTGCCCATTTCGATGTTCAACTCCATATGAAGCTGCTGCCCTTTAGCAGAAGACCAGTTGCTTCAGCTGCTCAGACTTCCAGCCCTGGGTAGTCTTCTGCCGACATAAGACACAGGTAGCTATGACATCATATTCCTGTGTCCCAGCACTTTTGGGGCAGAGAGAGGAGGATCAAGAGCCAAGGGCTGTCCTTTGCTACAGTGATCTTAAGTTCAAGGTAAGTTTGAGGCTAACCAGAACTACAGAAAACTCCGCCTAACTAAATAGTAAGATGGGGGAGGGAGTAAGTGTGCAAATACAGGCACCGACACCAAAGGCAGAGGTGAGGCACAATGGTGCAATCTATATGCGAAACTACTGCTGTTTTCAAAAAAGTCTAAATAGCTTTTCAAAACATAAGCACCTCTACAAAGCCTCCAATGTGGTTAAGTCCGTGTCTGTTTCTATCCCTATGTTTAATACTTTGAATTTAGAATGAGTTGTTTGAAAGTAGAGAAAAATGTGACTGCCTCCCCCAGGGAAGAAATACAATAATTTCTAAAGGAATCCAGAGGAAATGCGCAGACTCTGGTGCCCGGTGAAAACGCTGCCTACAAAGCCCGCCTATTCTTGTCGGGCACGGCACCTCCTAGCCCGGAGAAGAACAATCCTCTTATCTTCTTGAGCCAGCTGGAGCGTGGAGTTCTCGAGGCAATCGATCAGACAGAACGTCTTCCATCTCTCAGGTTCTAACCAGCAACCCAAGGACCTCCGCACCTCCTGCCGTCCACGCATGCTTGCTTCCCACAGCCAGTTCCCAAGACAAGCAGTTAAGGAATCCACGGCTGGTATCAGGCACCATGGTGGTGGCTCCAGTTTGCCGATGGAAATGTGAAGTGTCGTGACAGAGCAGCTTCGCAGAAACAGAGTCAGAGATGGCAGTCAGCAGAGCCATTTCCACAGCCCTCCGCTCCAATAGCAGTAACTGCTGGTTCTTGGGAGTTGGTGAATGTGGCTTTCTAGAAGGTCGTGATGGTGGCCACGATCATGATGACAGGCCACTTACTGGCCTTTTACAATGTGTTGCACCAAACATTACCTCAGGTCTGTCAAGCTAAGGATTTCAACACCGGCCTTGCAGAAGAGAACATTGAGACAGACAATCACACACTAAGGCAGAGCAACAGAGCATGGGGTCGGAGTCTAGTCTGCTCTAACTGACCCCGTCGCCTAAGATCTTAACATCAAAATAGAGGAATCCATTACCAACCCTGCTCTAACTGCATTTGAATCTGTGATGTTCCCATATTATATACATTTATCTATTAGAAAAAAAATTAAGATTAACTTAATTTTGTAGTCACCAAATTAAACATTTGTTTAATCAAATCACAGAATTAAAGCATGAAGAAATATTTATTATTTGTGTGTGTACATATGTATACATGTATGTACACATGTTTGAGAATGTGGGAACATGCATGACATGGCAAATGTGTATAGGACAAAAGACAAACCTGGACGCTGGTGTTTGCCTTCCACATTGTTTGAGACAAGATTTCTCGATACTGTTGACCTGTCGGGCAAAGCTGTGGGGATCTGGGGACTCTCCTGTCAGGCCTCACCCTGCAGAGCTGTGATTGTACATGTGAGCTGCGTGTCTGGCTCCGTGTGGTTCCTGGACATCTGAGCTCAGGCGTGCATGTCCTTACAGCAGGTGTTCTAGCCTTGGAGCCATCTCCCAGCCCAGGGAGAGGGATTTTCTAACGCAGACTTTGACGCGTTACTGCACTGTGGCTTCCTTACAGAGAGAACATGTTTAGCTCAAGAAGAGAGGACTCTGTTCTTGATGGAAGTAGATGAAGCTAGGGTTGCACATGTGTGCAAATAATAAATGAGGTTGAACTTTTAATGTTCAGGAAGTTCACTCTGGCTGTTCATATCGAGAGACATGTAGGAGGCCAAGAAACTGACCATTATCTCCTGCTTTGAAACTCTTCCCTCTATTATTTGTTATTAATATTTTTCATTCACTGTAAGCTTTTCCCTATAAGAAACCCCATCAACTTCTCTGAAGAGGTCCGGTAGGAAAATAGATTTCTTGTTTTCCAAAGAAATTGCCTGAGAACTGTGTTTCCGAATGTGAGCATCCTGTTAAGTGCTGGCTTGGTGGGCTCAGAAATTAATTTCCTTTACGTTTCATGGCCTCACATGCCGGCTCCCACTGTGGCGTGCTGCTCATACATCACTCTCTCCAATTACAAACCCTGCTTGAGAAGAACCGGCTGGAGGACACATAGAGGTAGATCAATCATAATATCCACACCCCCTGGGAAGAAGCCCATTTCATTTTCCTGTCCCTCCAATACCGTACTAAATTAACTTTTCTTTAATTTATCAAAGGCAAGCCATTTATTGCTGCGTGCATCTAGTAAACATTTATTGAGTGCCTACTATACATCAGCCACTGGTGAGGTGTTCAGGGAGAGGTGAGACAAGACAAGTCAAAGGGCAAGTGACACTCACTTCCTCGGAGTGGTAACAGCTGAGCACATGCCCACACTCAGAGAGCACAAACGAAAAGGCTGTGACCCGGCTAACACTTGAAGGGTTAGGTTGTTCCACGGTGCTTTCTCTCCTAAAACTTCTTCATTACCTTAGTGACTGCAGTTATTTTTATCATTACTGAAGTATGGCAACCTTAGAATTCTCAATAAAAGAAGAGGAAGAAAAGAAAGAGGAGGAAGAAGAAAATGGCATTATAGAGCAAGCGAGATGAGTAGGTGGTTAAGAGCACTGGCTGCTCTTACAGAGGATCTAGATTTGGTTTCCAGATCCCACATAAAAGCTCACAACCTTCAGTAACTCCCGTACCAGGGATCCAGTCAGGCCCTCTCCTGACTTCCACAGGCCCCAGGCATGTGTCGGTGACAGGCTGTCATTCAGACAAAAATAAATAAACAGATAGATAAATAAATAAATACATAAAATTAAATAAAACAAAATAGGCATTGCATTATATGCAGATAAAACTGTTGCTTGCCGTAAAACTTCTCTTTGTCCCCTCTGGTAACTAAATTTTTTGCCACATATTATCACCATACAAAGTTCTATAAAGGTCTGAAGTGTTTCTTTTTCAATGGCGTGTATAAGAGAGTATGTGTGTGTGTGTGTGTGTGTGTGTGTGTATGACTGAGTGTGTGTATGTGTGTGTGTGATTTTTCTACACTGTTATACATGAGCCCAGCTTATTATTTTTGTTCCTGCAGAGTGTTTCATTAAAGAATGATGTCATGATTCATCACAATTTATTCCTCGATTCTTTGTTGGAACTATGGATGTTTGAAATACAGTTTGTAGCTGTTAATAACAATGCTAATCTGGACATTCTTTTTAAGACTTGTTTTTATCTATGTGAACGTGTGTGTGTGTGTGTATGTGTGTGTGTGTCTGTGTGTGTGTGTGTCTGTGTGTCTGTGTATATATGTAGGAGCCTTCACAGCACCAAGAGAAGACATTGGATCCCCTGGAGCTAGAACAATGGGTGGTTTGTGAGCTGTATGACCTAGCTTCTGGAGATCAAACTTTGGTTATTTAGAAGAATAGCAAATTTCCCAACAGCTGAGCCAATCTCTCCAGGCCCTGTGTGGACATTCTCACACAGACATTTTGGAGCCCATGACTTTTGAAATAAGAGTCTTGAAATAAAACGTTAGGTGCATAAGCTCAAGTTTTATCACTGATGCTCTCTTTGACTTTGCTCCTCCACATCCTCACTGGTACTTGCTATTCTGTAATTTTCACAGTCACCACTGACTGTGTTTTGGTTGGGCAAATGGGCCGTTGATGTTCCTTGGGTCACTGCTGATGCTGAAGCTCTTTAGACTGAGCATTTGGTTATTAACCGGGCTAAGCATCTCTTCAAGTCTCATGCCCCGTCTTGCATTTTCATGTTGGGATGTAGTAATTGTTTTCAGGGCTTGAACGAGAATCTTTTGTGGTATTACAAGCAAGTTTCCCTTCTTGTTACTTTTCCCTTCTTTATATGTTGAAAACTTCTTAATTTTCAAAGAGTCCAGCTTTTCTGTATTTTCTATGATCAGTTCTTTGGAGAATCTCCTTTTGTAGTTTGTGGTTTTACCATAATCCCACAGGCATTTTTGTTTCATTTTCCTCTATACGATTTATTATGTAAACTTTAGAATTCACAATTATTATTTACTTGAAATTAATTTTTATGTTAATATTATTTGTGGCTGAAAATTCATGCTTTATATGGATATTTTAAAGAGATGACTTTTGACAGCAATTAAGTCAATAACTAGAGCACATGGCTAAAACATTATTAATATTTAATAATAATATAGCCAAAATTTCAATTACAATCTTCACGTAAATACTGCCTTGAATATCATTAATATACAATTGATTTTGTGTGTGTGTGTAACTTATACACTCCCATCTCAAAGTTGAAGAAATGGAGGCTCAGAGACCACAAGCAGTTTTCTACAGCCCGGTGGTGGGAAAGGCAGCATTAGATACCATATATTGTAGCCACGGAACGACCTCTCCCAGACACAAGCCTACGCTGCCTCTCAACAAATCTGCAGTGCCCCTTTGCTGGTGCAGGCCAGGTTACGAAATCTGTATTTGGACAGCCTGCTTACACAGGGCAGATTTCATGACTTAGAAGTTTGGGGTTCGGGGCATAGCTAAGGGATATAAGCTGTTTTTCTTCCCACTCTCTCGTGTCCCCCGATTGAGTACCTCTGCCTACATTTTAGGCAGGCGGGACTTCTCTGGGAGCAATTTTTCTTTAGTTTCCAAGACTGTGCCGGTATCGAATCTCCCAGCACACTGGGCATGCTCAAAATGAGCCTGCGAGGTCTGCTGCCCACTGTGCCCCTCTCCCTCGGCAGCTGCTATGATTTTACTGAGACTCCAGGAACAGCCTCCTTCCCAGATTCCCCCAGTCTGTGGCTCGAAGCCAGTCCTTTAAAATCAATTTCGCTTGCCCTTGACTCTAGTGGTTGGATTTCTATTTGATTTCTATTTCTTATTCTTTCATTTGAATCCTGGATTCTATCCAAAAATGGAGCTCAAAGGGAGCCCAGACTTTTGAACACCGATACCACCAGCAAAATAAAAGCCCAGAGCATTGTTCTGACCAGAACCTGCACAGGCCACGTCCCAAGTCCGCAGTGGCTGCTGGCCTGGGTATGTCACCTGCTACCTGCTTCAGGGGCAATACATACGCGCTCCACCAACACTCAAAGAGAAGTGGGCAAGGTGTAGAATGGGATCGGGGGCTTTTCGAAAAGTTCATCATGTATGAAATCAAGAGGCATGGGGGGAGGGGATGGCAACCAATGGTCCTTCTCAAGCAGTTAAGTCAGGTTTGGAGCAACCATACTGTGATCCTGTGACACGAGCTCCAGTGAGACTCCAGTCCAATCCAGCAGCCCAAGTGACTAAGCGGTTTATAAATAGAACTTCAGATACAGAAAACAAAAATACGAAGCATAAGTCATGACTGACTGAGTTCAGTTTAATGAACTTGAGATGGTGTTTGGGGATCGCAGCAGCCTGGCCACCTAGAGAAACCAAGGTGGGATAAGCTTTGAAGAACAGACCTCAGAATGCATTTGTGCCATTTGAAGGTCTCTGTGCTAAGTGCTGGAGGAAAAAAAAAACAACCAGGATCCCATGGGGGACAAGCAAAACCCAGAGGAAGCTCCCCACAAGATCATACAGAAGAAAATTGTTTGTGGGTCAAAGGCTTGAAAGCATTCCAGAAGTGTGCCTCTCCTGTGTCTCATGAGTTCCACCTTCCGCAAACCCCTCTGGGATAAAAGTCATTTGCAGACATCGTGAACTCAGTCAGACTTAGCATAGGCATGACCTTGAGGAAGTCCTAGCCACTCTTTCTCTGACCTCAGCGTCCCAAAGGCAAGGGCGTGTCTGCCAGCACAATCTATTCAAGACTCAGATTTTTGCTTTGTGAGTAGAGGAATTATGAAAAAAAAATAGGAAATATGCTGCTAAATTATATCTAACTTCTCCTTTGACCTAAATATTCTGTTTCTATATTTAATAATAGTTTGTAATGAGCATTATGGAAATGCCCCAAATACACTTACATACCGGAGGGAGTATAACAGGGTGGGAGGTGGGGGTGGGAAATGATCCATCCGGCCAGGCAGGGACGTTTGAACACTGACACAGTTTAAACCTATAATTACGTGGACACACTAATGTCTGGCTTAATGTTGGTTCTGTTACTGCTCCAGACTGCATTCTGACCATGCGACCAGTCACCGGCACTTCCTCTGACCATCCAAATGACTAATTCTAGCTTCTTTTTTTTTTTTCAACATCATGCTCTGTTAATATTTATTTCATAACAGCTTTCCTAAAAACAGTCAACTAGTTGAGATAGAGAAGCAGCTTTGTAGCCAGGTGCAGTGGCGCACACCTGTAGCCCCAGCACTCTGGGAGGCAGAGGCAGCCACAGCTCTGTGAGAGTCTACAAAGTAAGTCCAGGACAGGCAAGGTTACACAGTAAAATCCTGTTTTGAAAAACAAAACAAAACAAAACAAAAAAGAAGAAAAAGAAGCTGTAAATGAAGTAAATGGCTTCTTGTATTTGGGACAGGTTAGGCCCAACACAATGAAAACAATTGTATCTTGTGTGTGTGTGTGTGTGCCAGACTTTTTTAAATATTTTTAAATTTATTACAATTTATTCACTTTGTATCCCAGCTGTAGCCCCTCCCTTGTACCCTCCCACTCCTGCCCTCCCTCCCTCTTACATTTTATAGTAGTTTACAAAACTCCTTCCACAAATAAACTTAAAGAATTGGACTTCTGGATTGAGATGGGAATTAAGCCACTAATTGCCTTTACTTTTTTGTTTCTCCCTACCCCCATTTCACTATTTCCTCTCGGAGCTTCAGGGCCCTAGTTGGCCTCTCTGACTTGAGAGACTCACAAGCCACTATGGAGGGTCAAGCCACCCTCCTCAGTTCTCCATCAACCAGCAACTGGCTGCTTGCCCAGCACTCTTTTCACCAGCTACCACTCCCTCAGCCTCAGGGAGCGCAAATAAGGCAGCTTCCAGAGTGTTCTCCCGACAGGATTAGCTTGAATTAATTGGTTTCTAATCATAAGTTTATTCTTCAAAGGGATAAAGATTTGGTAGCAGTAAGAGTGATGTCCCCAGAGGCACTGACTGGGGGTCAGCTGGTGAGATGATTGACAGGCATATGAAGTGTCTTCCACAAGCAGCTATGCTCTGTGAGTGCACACACACACACACGCACACACACACTACACATACACAGATAGAGAGGCATGCTGTGACCTGGCGAGGGTGTTTTCATCTGCATGTTGTGCTGAGGCTCCTTGTGTATCAGGCATTGTACTGGGCACCGAGCCTTGATGATGGCCTGGGGACATGAGGATGATGGTTTGAAAGTGCAGAGTTCACACTGGGAGTGAAGAATTCTGCCAAGGACCCCGGGGAGGCTGCTCAGAGGGATTAATGGCTACGCTGAGTCGGGAATAACAAGTGTGACTGCTGGAGAACTGACGCTGGGGGCAGGATGGAATCGTTCCGTTGTTTGACGGTCGCTGTCCTCAATTGGCAGAGGCTGAGGACACATCTTGCAGCTAAGCTCTCCTGCAGAACGAGGGGACCAGTCGGGTGGTCACCGGAGGCTTTGTGGGAATGTGAGCAGACAGAGAAAGCCTGCAGGGGGCCATGTGTGCGTTGGTGGCTGTATGTGGTGTGTCTCACACCAGACCTCTGACCCCTGGGACTCATGCTTTCTTCTCTTGTAAGGTTCAAACGCTTCCCAAAGCAACAGGTTGTTCTTAGGGCTTGGGAGCATACTAGAATTGTAAACAATGGGGATATTAAATTTTTAAGTGAAATCCACACAAGATAGAACATGCTACTTAAGGAAGACAGCGCACTTGGCCTTTATCTAGTTGTAAGGGGTTTTCATCACCCCAGAGCCATCCCACGCCTATTGAACAGTGACTTTTCAAGCTCCTCTCTACAAACTGTTTGCTGTGTTTGCTACAGATTGATCTACTTTGAATAGTGTATGTAAATGGGATCATATCGTGAGCAACCTTTGTTCTCTGATTTGTTTGCTTAGGATAAGGATCGTGAGGTGTGTGTGTGTGCCTGCCTTCCACAGCACCAGGAGTGAGGGTGTGCACAACCAGGCATAGCCAGGCTTTCATGCTTGTATGCTGACGAGGTCCCAGGTCCCCGTGCTCACACTTCGGACCCTGATGACCTGAACCCAGGTCCCCATGCTCACACTGTGGACACATTACCATAGAGCTACCTCCCATGTCCTTCCTGCTAATTATATTAATTTTAACCAGGCTGATTATCTTCTGTTGGTGAGTTCTAAGGGAACTTTTCATATTTAAATACCAGATCACCTATTCTTATAATGTCAAACACGAGTCTTTTTCATCCCGTAGGCAGCCTTTTCTCCAGACCACACCCCCCTGCAGGCTCTTCACATTGATGCAGCTCTACTTCCCTTTTCTTTTGATTCCTACATTGTCACTGTCACATCTGAGAACAATTTGCCAGATCCAAAGTCAGGAACACTTACCCCTGTTTGTTTCCACATTTCAGGGGGCTATCTTTTGTACTTCATTTTTTTTCAGTCCATTTTAGATTAATTTTTGCAGTTTGAAGGAGAAATGTGACTGTGGCTATTGTTCCCCAGTGCCGCGGTTTGTAAGACTTTTCAGCGTTTCTGTGGACAGACCAGCCACCCCGGATATAAACAATCTTCATTTCTATATCTTACTTCCTGCACATATCTATTTTGATAAAAACTTTCCTGACAACGATCTCAGCCACAAGAAGCTCCATGTTATTCAGGTCTCTTGATAATTTCAGAGCATGAAAACTGGCCTGTTCTTTTGCTTCCCTCTCTCACTGAAACATTCCATGACTTCTGAGGGTGCAAAACCTCCATGTTTGAATCCCTTCCAAAGACTAGGTCTGGCCATCGCACTGAGAGGACGCACAGTGCAGAGCCCAGGAGGCACAGCAGCCACCTGCCAGTGCCCGTCCGTTCTCTCTAGGCCTTCAGAGACCAATGTTAGAGTTACAGCCTTCCACCTCAAGACTCCTCTGCCGACGAGGTTTTAGTGTACAAATGGCGTACTCATTGCTTTCCTTTTGGGAAGCGGGTATTCTCCTGTGTCCCAGGTTGGCTTCAAAGTAGCTATGTAGGCAAGGCTGACCTTGAACCTCTGAGTAACAGGACTGAAGGTGTACACCGTTGAACTTGGATTGTGAGGTCCTGGGAACTGAGCCCAAGCCCACATGCATGCCAGACAAGCAGTCTAGCCAATGAGTGTTACCTTCAGCCATGGAGTTTTCCTTTCACGGCTACACAGCATGGGCTGTCCTGTCCCTGCGCCATGTTTGTAGTTTATTGGCCCAAGGCCTCTGGCTGATTATTTACCTGCTAAAATACTTACATTGACTCTTTGGACCACAGCTGCTCCTGGCAGAATTACTGGGGAGCCCCCGAGGGCCAGTCTCTGAACTTTTCCAATTGAAAAGGTCAGGCAGTTATGGGAACTGACAAGTTTTAATTTTGTAACCTCTGTGGAAAGCTGGGCTAGGGGAGACTCGAACAAATAAATTAGTGTGAGCTTGACAGGAGACCCACAGGAGGAATGAAGAGGCAATTTGACTCCAGGCAACAAAAGAGGGGTGCTGGGTGTGCCACAGACACAGGCAAGCTGTATCATCATGAGGACAGAGGGAAGTGTGAGTTATTGATCCCCTAAATCTCCTCCAGGCCTTGTCCACTCACTCTGATCCAAAGGAGGCTCCCAGTGATGTATGGTACCTCAGAGGGACAGATGGCCCAGAAACTATCTTCAGCAGGCTGCTCAAGAACTTCCAAAAGCTTAGATGCCTTGACCACAAAGATGCACTCATTAGTATCTTGTTCTTAACAAAGCCAGTTCTGACCAGCACTGTGAATGAGAGAGCACTCTGAGGCCACACCATAATATACTAGGGCAGCACAGGGCATTTCTGTCTTGAATCTTTCTGCTGTGCACAGCGAGGAAGGAAACTATGCTACCCCGCCTCTTCACAGTCAGAAGATCTCTGCTCTGTGATTCTTAAAAGCTTCACATTAGTTCCTGGGCTTTGTAGGAAAAATTACAGAAAAATAATTTTGTGACAAGAGTCACTAGAAAGTCGCAGAACACTTAAATTACTGTTTATATGATATCAAGTCACAGAATATACAAATTTGGAAAATGCCTTATAATGCCTCTTTACTTCTTCCTAATTATTTGTGTATATATGTGTGTGTGTGTGTGTGTGTGAATACATGTCTGACATATGTGTGGTTGCCCAAAGAAGGCATATGTGTAGAGATTGGAAGAGGTCATTGAATCCCATGGAACTGGGGCACAGATGGTTGTGAGCTGCCTAAGGCTGGAGATTGCACACAGGTGCTTGAAACCTGTGGTGCTGTGGATGAGAACACTTGGTCCCTGGTTGGTGGAACTCTTTGGGAAGGATTAGGTGTGCCTTTGATGGAGTAGGCATGGTCTTG